>NW_024056410.1:0-96807 GCF_013401445.1 Tripterygium wilfordii
TTTTGTGCAATTTGAAACATAACTCGGTCTATTCGCTTCTTTATCCATTGAAACCTTGTACGAAAGCTAAATTAGCAAGTTAGACTTCTAAGGAGCAATAAATGGAGTACAACGGTCCACTTTGAAGCTTTGGAATTGCTCAACTCTCTCCATAGACGTGCTTTTCACGTTTTTGTGCAATTTGAAACATAACTCGGTCTATTCGCTTCTTTATCCATTGAAACCTTGTACGAAAGCTAAATTAGCAAGTTAGACTTCTAAGAACAATAAATGGAGTACAACGGTCCACTTTGAAGCTTTGGAATTGCTCAACTCTCTCCATAGACGTGCTTTTCACGTTTTTGTGCAATTTGAAACATAACTCGGTCTATTCGCTTCTTTATCCATTGAAACCTTGTACGAAAGCTAAATTAGCAAGTTAGACTTCTAAGGACAATAAATGGAGTACAACGGTCCACTTTGAAGCTTTGGAATTGCTCAACTCTCTCCATAGACGTGCTTTTCACGTTTTTGTGCAATTTGAAACATAACTCGGTCTATTCGCTTCTTTATCCATTGAAACCTTGTACGAAAGCTAAATTAGCAAGTTAGACTTCTAAGGACAATAAATGGAGTACAACGGTCCACTTTGAAGCTTTGGAATTGCTCAACTCTCTCCATAGACGTGCTTTTCACGTTTTTGTGCAATTTGAAACATAACTCGGTCTATTCGCTTCTTTATCCATTGAAACCTTGTACGAAAGCTAAATTAGCAAGTTAGACTTCTAAGGACAATAAATGGAGTACAACGGTCCACTTTGAAGCTTTGGAATTGCTCAACTCTCTCCATAGACGTGCTTTTCACGTTTTTGTGCAATTTGAAACATAACTCGGTCTATTCGCTTCTTTATCCATTGAAACCTTGTACGAAAGCTAAATTAGCAAGTTAGACTTCTAAGGACAATAAATGGAGTACAACGGTCCACTTTGAAGCTTTGGAATTGCTCAACTCTCTCCATAGACGTGCTTTTCACGTTTTTGTGCAATTTGAAACATAACTCGGTCTATTCGCTTCTTTATCCATTGAAACCTTGTACGAAAGCTAAATTAGCAAGTTAGACTTCTAAGGGACAATAAATGGAGTACAACGGTCCACTTTGAAGCTTTGGAATTGCTCAACTCTCTCCATAGACGTGCTTTTCACGTTTTTGTGCAATTTGAAACATAACTCGGTCTATTCGCTTCTTTATCCATTGAAACCTTGTACGAAAGCTAAATTAGCAAGTTAGACTTCTAAGGAACAATAAATGGAGTACAACGGTCCACTTTGAAGCTTTGGAATTGCTCAACTCTCTCCATAGACGTGCTTTTCACGTTTTTGTGCAATTTGAAACATAACTCGGTCTATTCGCTTCTTTATCCATTGAAACCTTGTACGAAAGCTAAATTAGCAAGTTAGACTTCTAAGGAACAATAAATGGAGTACAACGGTCCACTTTGAAGCTTTGGAATTGCTCAACTCTCTCCATAGACGTGCTTTTCACGTTTTTGTGCAATTTGAAACATAACTCGGTCTATTCGCTTCTTTATCCATTGAAACCTTGTACGAAAGCTAAATTAGCAAGTTAGACTTCTAAGGGACAATAAATGGAGTACAACGGTCCACTTTGAAGCTTTGGAATTGCTCAACTCTCTCCATAGACGTGCTTTTCACGTTTTTGTGCAATTTGAAACATAACTCGGTCTATTCGCTTCTTTATCCATTGAAACCTTGTACGAAAGCTAAATTAGCAAGTTAGACTTCTAAGGGCAATAAATGGAGTACAACGGTCCACTTTGAAGCTTTGGAATTGCTCAACTCTCTCCATAGACGTGCTTTTCACGTTTTTGTGCAATTTGAAACATAACTCGGTCTATTCGCTTCTTTATCCATTGAAACCTTGTACGAAAGCTAAATTAGCAAGTTAGACTTCTAAGGACAATAAATGGAGTACAACGGTCCACTTTGAAGCTTTGGAATTGCTCAACTCTCTCCATAGACGTGCTTTTCACGTTTTTGTGCAATTTGAAACATAACTCGGTCTATTCGCTTCTTTATCCATTGAAACCTTGTACGAAAGCTAAATTAGCAAGTTAGACTTCTAAGGACAATAAATGGAGTACAACGGTCCACTTTGAAGCTTTGGAATTGCTCAACTCTCTCCATAGACGTGCTTTTCACGTTTTTGTGCAATTTGAAACATAACTCGGTCTATTCGCTTCTTTATCCATTGAAACCTTGTACGAAAGCTAAATTAGCAAGTTAGACTTCTAAGGACAATAAATGGAGTACAACGGTCCACTTTGAAGCTTTGGAATTGCTCAACTCTCTCCATAGACGTGCTTTTCACGTTTTTGTGCAATTTGAAACATAACTCGGTCTATTCGCTTCTTTATCCATTGAAACCTTGTACGAAAGCTAAATTAGCAAGTTAGACTTCTAAGGAACAATAAATGGAGTACAACGGTCCACTTTGAAGCTTTGGAATTGCTCAACTCTCTCCATAGACGTGCTTTTCACGTTTTTGTGCAATTTGAAACATAACTCGGTCTATTCGCTTCTTTATCCATTGAAACCTTGTACGAAAGCTAAATTAGCAAGTTAGACTTCTAAGGACAATAAATGGAGTACAACGGTCCACTTTGAAGCTTTGGAATTGCTCAACTCTCTCCATAGACGTGCTTTTCACGTTTTTGTGCAATTTGAAACATAACTCGGTCTATTCGCTTCTTTATCCATTGAAACCTTGTACGAAAGCTAAATTAGCAAGTTAGACTTCTAAGGGACAATAAATGGAGTACAACGGTCCACTTTGAAGCTTTGGAATTGCTCAACTCTCTCCATAGACGTGCTTTTCACGTTTTTGTGCAATTTGAAACATAACTCGGTCTATTCGCTTCTTTATCCATTGAAACCTTGTACGAAAGCTAAATTAGCAAGTTAGACTTCTAAGAACAATAAATGGAGTACAACGGTCCACTTTGAAGCTTTGGAATTGCTCAACTCTCTCCATAGACGTGCTTTTCACGTTTTTGTGCAATTTGAAACATAACTCGGTCTATTCGCTTCTTTATCCATTGAAACCTTGTACGAAAGCTAAATTAGCAAGTTAGACTTCTAAGGGACAATAAATGGAGTACAACGGTCCACTTTGAAGCTTTGGAATTGCTCAACTCTCTCCATAGACGTGCTTTTCACGTTTTTGTGCAATTTGAAACATAACTCGGTCTATTCGCTTCTTTATCCATTGAAACCTTGTACGAAAGCTAAATTAGCAAGTTAGACTTCTAAGGACAATAAATGGAGTACAACGGTCCACTTTGAAGCTTTGGAATTGCTCAACTCTCTCCATAGACGTGCTTTTCACGTTTTTGTGCAATTTGAAACATAACTCGGTCTATTCGCTTCTTTATCCATTGAAACCTTGTACGAAAGCTAAATTAGCAAGTTAGACTTCTAAGGGACAATAAATGGAGTACAACGGTCCACTTTGAAGCTTTGGAATTGCTCAACTCTCTCCATAGACGTGCTTTTCACGTTTTTGTGCAATTTGAAACATAACTCGGTCTATTCGCTTCTTTATCCATTGAAACCTTGTACGAAAGCTAAATTAGCAAGTTAGACTTCTAAGGGACAATAAATGGAGTACAACGGTCCACTTTGAAGCTTTGGAATTGCTCAACTCTCTCCATAGACGTGCTTTTCACGTTTTTGTGCAATTTGAAACATAACTCGGTCTATTCGCTTCTTTATCCATTGAAACCTTGTACGAAAGCTAAATTAGCAAGTTAGACTTCTAAGGAACAATAAATGGAGTACAACGGTCCACTTTGAAGCTTTGGAATTGCTCAACTCTCTCCATAGACGTGCTTTTCACGTTTTTGTGCAATTTGAAACATAACTCGGTCTATTCGCTTCTTTATCCATTGAAACCTTGTACGAAAGCTAAATTAGCAAGTTAGACTTCTAAGGGCAATAAATGGAGTACAACGGTCCACTTTGAAGCTTTGGAATTGCTCAACTCTCTCCATAGACGTGCTTTTCACGTTTTTGTGCAATTTGAAACATAACTCGGTCTATTCGCTTCTTTATCCATTGAAACCTTGTACGAAAGCTAAATTAGCAAGTTAGACTTCTAAGAACAATAAATGGAGTACAACGGTCCACTTTGAAGCTTTGGAATTGCTCAACTCTCTCCATAGACGTGCTTTTCACGTTTTTGTGCAATTTGAAACATAACTCGGTCTATTCGCTTCTTTATCCATTGAAACCTTGTACGAAAGCTAAATTAGCAAGTTAGACTTCTAAGAACAATAAATGGAGTACAACGGTCCACTTTGAAGCTTTGGAATTGCTCAACTCTCTCCATAGACGTGCTTTTCACGTTTTTGTGCAATTTGAAACATAACTCGGTCTATTCGCTTCTTTATCCATTGAAACCTTGTACGAAAGCTAAATTAGCAAGTTAGACTTCTAAGGACAATAAATGGAGTACAACGGTCCACTTTGAAGCTTTGGAATTGCTCAACTCTCTCCATAGACGTGCTTTTCACGTTTTTGTGCAATTTGAAACATAACTCGGTCTATTCGCTTCTTTATCCATTGAAACCTTGTACGAAAGCTAAATTAGCAAGTTAGACTTCTAAGGAACAATAAATGGAGTACAACGGTCCACTTTGAAGCTTTGGAATTGCTCAACTCTCTCCATAGACGTGCTTTTCACGTTTTTGTGCAATTTGAAACATAACTCGGTCTATTCGCTTCTTTATCCATTGAAACCTTGTACGAAAGCTAAATTAGCAAGTTAGACTTCTAAGGGCAATAAATGGAGTACAACGGTCCACTTTGAAGCTTTGGAATTGCTCAACTCTCTCCATAGACGTGCTTTTCACGTTTTTGTGCAATTTGAAACATAACTCGGTCTATTCGCTTCTTTATCCATTGAAACCTTGTACGAAAGCTAAATTAGCAAGTTAGACTTCTAAGGACAATAAATGGAGTACAACGGTCCACTTTGAAGCTTTGGAATTGCTCAACTCTCTCCATAGACGTGCTTTTCACGTTTTTGTGCAATTTGAAACATAACTCGGTCTATTCGCTTCTTTATCCATTGAAACCTTGTACGAAAGCTAAATTAGCAAGTTAGACTTCTAAGGACAATAAATGGAGTACAACGGTCCACTTTGAAGCTTTGGAATTGCTCAACTCTCTCCATAGACGTGCTTTTCACGTTTTTGTGCAATTTGAAACATAACTCGGTCTATTCGCTTCTTTATCCATTGAAACCTTGTACGAAAGCTAAATTAGCAAGTTAGACTTCTAAGGAACAATAAATGGAGTACAACGGTCCACTTTGAAGCTTTGGAATTGCTCAACTCTCTCCATAGACGTGCTTTTCACGTTTTTGTGCAATTTGAAACATAACTCGGTCTATTCGCTTCTTTATCCATTGAAACCTTGTACGAAAGCTAAATTAGCAAGTTAGACTTCTAAGGAACAATAAATGGAGTACAACGGTCCACTTTGAAGCTTTGGAATTGCTCAACTCTCTCCATAGACGTGCTTTTCACGTTTTTGTGCAATTTGAAACATAACTCGGTCTATTCGCTTCTTTATCCATTGAAACCTTGTACGAAAGCTAAATTAGCAAGTTAGACTTCTAAGGGCAATAAATGGAGTACAACGGTCCACTTTGAAGCTTTGGAATTGCTCAACTCTCTCCATAGACGTGCTTTTCACGTTTTTGTGCAATTTGAAACATAACTCGGTCTATTCGCTTCTTTATCCATTGAAACCTTGTACGAAAGCTAAATTAGCAAGTTAGACTTCTAAGAACAATAAATGGAGTACAACGGTCCACTTTGAAGCTTTGGAATTGCTCAACTCTCTCCATAGACGTGCTTTTCACGTTTTTGTGCAATTTGAAACATAACTCGGTCTATTCGCTTCTTTATCCATTGAAACCTTGTACGAAAGCTAAATTAGCAAGTTAGACTTCTAAGAACAATAAATGGAGTACAACGGTCCACTTTGAAGCTTTGGAATTGCTCAACTCTCTCCATAGACGTGCTTTTCACGTTTTTGTGCAATTTGAAACATAACTCGGTCTATTCGCTTCTTTATCCATTGAAACCTTGTACGAAAGCTAAATTAGCAAGTTAGACTTCTAAGGACAATAAATGGAGTACAACGGTCCACTTTGAAGCTTTGGAATTGCTCAACTCTCTCCATAGACGTGCTTTTCACGTTTTTGTGCAATTTGAAACATAACTCGGTCTATTCGCTTCTTTATCCATTGAAACCTTGTACGAAAGCTAAATTAGCAAGTTAGACTTCTAAGGACAATAAATGGAGTACAACGGTCCACTTTGAAGCTTTGGAATTGCTCAACTCTCTCCATAGACGTGCTTTTCACGTTTTTGTGCAATTTGAAACATAACTCGGTCTATTCGCTTCTTTATCCATTGAAACCTTGTACGAAAGCTAAATTAGCAAGTTAGACTTCTAAGGACAATAAATGGAGTACAACGGTCCACTTTGAAGCTTTGGAATTGCTCAACTCTCTCCATAGACGTGCTTTTCACGTTTTTGTGCAATTTGAAACATAACTCGGTCTATTCGCTTCTTTATCCATTGAAACCTTGTACGAAAGCTAAATTAGCAAGTTAGACTTCTAAGGGACAATAAATGGAGTACAACGGTCCACTTTGAAGCTTTGGAATTGCTCAACTCTCTCCATAGACGTGCTTTTCACGTTTTTGTGCAATTTGAAACATAACTCGGTCTATTCGCTTCTTTATCCATTGAAACCTTGTACGAAAGCTAAATTAGCAAGTTAGACTTCTAAGGAACAATAAATGGAGTACAACGGTCCACTTTGAAGCTTTGGAATTGCTCAACTCTCTCCATAGACGTGCTTTTCACGTTTTTGTGCAATTTGAAACATAACTCGGTCTATTCGCTTCTTTATCCATTGAAACCTTGTACGAAAGCTAAATTAGCAAGTTAGACTTCTAAGGGACAATAAATGGAGTACAACGGTCCACTTTGAAGCTTTGGAATTGCTCAACTCTCTCCATAGACGTGCTTTTCACGTTTTTGTGCAATTTGAAACATAACTCGGTCTATTCGCTTCTTTATCCATTGAAACCTTGTACGAAAGCTAAATTAGCAAGTTAGACTTCTTAAGAACAATAAATGGAGTACAACGGTCCACTTTGAAGCTTTGGAATTGCTCAACTCTCTCCATAGACGTGCTTTTCACGTTTTTGTGCAATTTGAAACATAACTCGGTCTATTCGCTTCTTTATCCATTGAAACCTTGTACGAAAGCTAAATTAGCAAGTTAGACTTCTAAGGGCAATAAATGGAGTACAACGGTCCACTTTGAAGCTTTGGAATTGCTCAACTCTC
Source organism: Tripterygium wilfordii (assembly GCF_013401445.1). Taxonomy (NCBI): domain Eukaryota; kingdom Viridiplantae; phylum Streptophyta; class Magnoliopsida; order Celastrales; family Celastraceae; genus Tripterygium; species Tripterygium wilfordii. The sequence goes on from NW_024056410.1 coordinate 7,433, forward strand.
TCCATAGACGTGCTTTTCACGTTTTTGTGCAATTTGAAACATAACTCGGTCTATTCGCTTCTTTATCCATTGAAACCTTGTACGAAAGCTAAATTAGCAAGTTAGACTTCTAAGGAACAATAAATGGAGTACAACGGTCCACTTTGAAGCTTTGGAATTGCTCAACTCTCTCCATAGACGTGCTTTTCACGTTTTTGTGCAATTTGAAACATAACTCGGTCTATTCGCTTCTTTATCCATTGAAACCTTGTACGAAAGCTAAATTAGCAAGTTAGACTTCTAAGGACAATAAATGGAGTACAACGGTCCACTTTGAAGCTTTGGAATTGCTCAACTCTCTCCATAGACGTGCTTTTCACGTTTTTGTGCAATTTGAAACATAACTCGGTCTATTCGCTTCTTTATCCATTGAAACCTTGTACGAAAGCTAAATTAGCAAGTTAGACTTCTAAGGAACAATAAATGGAGTACAACGGTCCACTTTGAAGCTTTGGAATTGCTCAACTCTCTCCATAGACGTGCTTTTCACGTTTTTGTGCAATTTGAAACATAACTCGGTCTATTCGCTTCTTTATCCATTGAAACCTTGTACGAAAGCTAAATTAGCAAGTTAGACTTCTAAGGACAATAAATGGAGTACAACGGTCCACTTTGAAGCTTTGGAATTGCTCAACTCTCTCCATAGACGTGCTTTTCACGTTTTTGTGCAATTTGAAACATAACTCGGTCTATTCGCTTCTTTATCCATTGAAACCTTGTACGAAAGCTAAATTAGCAAGTTAGACTTCTAAGGGACAATAAATGGAGTACAACGGTCCACTTTGAAGCTTTGGAATTGCTCAACTCTCTCCATAGACGTGCTTTTCACGTTTTTGTGCAATTTGAAACATAACTCGGTCTATTCGCTTCTTTATCCATTGAAACCTTGTACGAAAGCTAAATTAGCAAGTTAGACTTCTAAGGACAATAAATGGAGTACAACGGTCCACTTTGAAGCTTTGGAATTGCTCAACTCTCTCCATAGACGTGCTTTTCACGTTTTTGTGCAATTTGAAACATAACTCGGTCTATTCGCTTCTTTATCCATTGAAACCTTGTACGAAAGCTAAATTAGCAAGTTAGACTTCTAAGGACAATAAATGGAGTACAACGGTCCACTTTGAAGCTTTGGAATTGCTCAACTCTCTCCATAGACGTGCTTTTCACGTTTTTGTGCAATTTGAAACATAACTCGGTCTATTCGCTTCTTTATCCATTGAAACCTTGTACGAAAGCTAAATTAGCAAGTTAGACTTCTAAGGAACAATAAATGGAGTACAACGGTCCACTTTGAAGCTTTGGAATTGCTCAACTCTCTCCATAGACGTGCTTTTCACGTTTTTGTGCAATTTGAAACATAACTCGGTCTATTCGCTTCTTTATCCATTGAAACCTTGTACGAAAGCTAAATTAGCAAGTTAGACTTCTAAGGGACAATAAATGGAGTACAACGGTCCACTTTGAAGCTTTGGAATTGCTCAACTCTCTCCATAGACGTGCTTTTCACGTTTTTGTGCAATTTGAAACATAACTCGGTCTATTCGCTTCTTTATCCATTGAAACCTTGTACGAAAGCTAAATTAGCAAGTTAGACTTCTAAGGACAATAAATGGAGTACAACGGTCCACTTTGAAGCTTTGGAATTGCTCAACTCTCTCCATAGACGTGCTTTTCACGTTTTTGTGCAATTTGAAACATAACTCGGTCTATTCGCTTCTTTATCCATTGAAACCTTGTACGAAAGCTAAATTAGCAAGTTAGACTTCTAAGGACAATAAATGGAGTACAACGGTCCACTTTGAAGCTTTGGAATTGCTCAACTCTCTCCATAGACGTGCTTTTCACGTTTTTGTGCAATTTGAAACATAACTCGGTCTATTCGCTTCTTTATCCATTGAAACCTTGTACGAAAGCTAAATTAGCAAGTTAGACTTCTAAGGACAATAAATGGAGTACAACGGTCCACTTTGAAGCTTTGGAATTGCTCAACTCTCTCCATAGACGTGCTTTTCACGTTTTTGTGCAATTTGAAACATAACTCGGTCTATTCGCTTCTTTATCCATTGAAACCTTGTACGAAAGCTAAATTAGCAAGTTAGACTTCTAAGGACAATAAATGGAGTACAACGGTCCACTTTGAAGCTTTGGAATTGCTCAACTCTCTCCATAGACGTGCTTTTCACGTTTTTGTGCAATTTGAAACATAACTCGGTCTATTCGCTTCTTTATCCATTGAAACCTTGTACGAAAGCTAAATTAGCAAGTTAGACTTCTAAGGACAATAAATGGAGTACAACGGTCCACTTTGAAGCTTTGGAATTGCTCAACTCTCTCCATAGACGTGCTTTTCACGTTTTTGTGCAATTTGAAACATAACTCGGTCTATTCGCTTCTTTATCCATTGAAACCTTGTACGAAAGCTAAATTAGCAAGTTAGACTTCTAAGGACAATAAATGGAGTACAACGGTCCACTTTGAAGCTTTGGAATTGCTCAACTCTCTCCATAGACGTGCTTTTCACGTTTTTGTGCAATTTGAAACATAACTCGGTCTATTCGCTTCTTTATCCATTGAAACCTTGTACGAAAGCTAAATTAGCAAGTTAGACTTCTAAGGACAATAAATGGAGTACAACGGTCCACTTTGAAGCTTTGGAATTGCTCAACTCTCTCCATAGACGTGCTTTTCACGTTTTTGTGCAATTTGAAACATAACTCGGTCTATTCGCTTCTTTATCCATTGAAACCTTGTACGAAAGCTAAATTAGCAAGTTAGACTTCTAAGGACAATAAATGGAGTACAACGGTCCACTTTGAAGCTTTGGAATTGCTCAACTCTCTCCATAGACGTGCTTTTCACGTTTTTGTGCAATTTGAAACATAACTCGGTCTATTCGCTTCTTTATCCATTGAAACCTTGTACGAAAGCTAAATTAGCAAGTTAGACTTCTAAGGACAATAAATGGAGTACAACGGTCCACTTTGAAGCTTTGGAATTGCTCAACTCTCTCCATAGACGTGCTTTTCACGTTTTTGTGCAATTTGAAACATAACTCGGTCTATTCGCTTCTTTATCCATTGAAACCTTGTACGAAAGCTAAATTAGCAAGTTAGACTTCTAAGGACAATAAATGGAGTACAACGGTCCACTTTGAAGCTTTGGAATTGCTCAACTCTCTCCATAGACGTGCTTTTCACGTTTTTGTGCAATTTGAAACATAACTCGGTCTATTCGCTTCTTTATCCATTGAAACCTTGTACGAAAGCTAAATTAGCAAGTTAGACTTCTAAGGGACAATAAATGGAGTACAACGGTCCACTTTGAAGCTTTGGAATTGCTCAACTCTCTCCATAGACGTGCTTTTCACGTTTTTGTGCAATTTGAAACATAACTCGGTCTATTCGCTTCTTTATCCATTGAAACCTTGTACGAAAGCTAAATTAGCAAGTTAGACTTCTAAGGGACAATAAATGGAGTACAACGGTCCACTTTGAAGCTTTGGAATTGCTCAACTCTCTCCATAGACGTGCTTTTCACGTTTTTGTGCAATTTGAAACATAACTCGGTCTATTCGCTTCTTTATCCATTGAAACCTTGTACGAAAGCTAAATTAGCAAGTTAGACTTCTAAGGACAATAAATGGAGTACAACGGTCCACTTTGAAGCTTTGGAATTGCTCAACTCTCTCCATAGACGTGCTTTTCACGTTTTTGTGCAATTTGAAACATAACTCGGTCTATTCGCTTCTTTATCCATTGAAACCTTGTACGAAAGCTAAATTAGCAAGTTAGACTTCTAAGGACAATAAATGGAGTACAACGGTCCACTTTGAAGCTTTGGAATTGCTCAACTCTCTCCATAGACGTGCTTTTCACGTTTTTGTGCAATTTGAAACATAACTCGGTCTATTCGCTTCTTTATCCATTGAAACCTTGTACGAAAGCTAAATTAGCAAGTTAGACTTCTAAGGACAATAAATGGAGTACAACGGTCCACTTTGAAGCTTTGGAATTGCTCAACTCTCTCCATAGACGTGCTTTTCACGTTTTTGTGCAATTTGAAACATAACTCGGTCTATTCGCTTCTTTATCCATTGAAACCTTGTACGAAAGCTAAATTAGCAAGTTAGACTTCTAAGGAGCAATAAATGGAGTACAACGGTCCACTTTGAAGCTTTGGAATTGCTCAACTCTCTCCATAGACGTGCTTTTCACGTTTTTGTGCAATTTGAAACATAACTCGGTCTATTCGCTTCTTTATCCATTGAAACCTTGTACGAAAGCTAAATTAGCAAGTTAGACTTCTAAGGGACAATAAATGGAGTACAACGGTCCACTTTGAAGCTTTGGAATTGCTCAACTCTCTCCATAGACGTGCTTTTCACGTTTTTGTGCAATTTGAAACATAACTCGGTCTATTCGCTTCTTTATCCATTGAAACCTTGTACGAAAGCTAAATTAGCAAGTTAGACTTCTAAGGACAATAAATGGAGTACAACGGTCCACTTTGAAGCTTTGGAATTGCTCAACTCTCTCCATAGACGTGCTTTTCACGTTTTTGTGCAATTTGAAACATAACTCGGTCTATTCGCTTCTTTATCCATTGAAACCTTGTACGAAAGCTAAATTAGCAAGTTAGACTTCTAAGGACAATAAATGGAGTACAACGGTCCACTTTGAAGCTTTGGAATTGCTCAACTCTCTCCATAGACGTGCTTTTCACGTTTTTGTGCAATTTGAAACATAACTCGGTCTATTCGCTTCTTTATCCATTGAAACCTTGTACGAAAGCTAAATTAGCAAGTTAGACTTCTAAGGGACAATAAATGGAGTACAACGGTCCACTTTGAAGCTTTGGAATTGCTCAACTCTCTCCATAGACGTGCTTTTCACGTTTTTGTGCAATTTGAAACATAACTCGGTCTATTCGCTTCTTTATCCATTGAAACCTTGTACGAAAGCTAAATTAGCAAGTTAGACTTCTAAGGAACAATAAATGGAGTACAACGGTCCACTTTGAAGCTTTGGAATTGCTCAACTCTCTCCATAGACGTGCTTTTCACGTTTTTGTGCAATTTGAAACATAACTCGGTCTATTCGCTTCTTTATCCATTGAAACCTTGTACGAAAGCTAAATTAGCAAGTTAGACTTCTAAGGGACAATAAATGGAGTACAACGGTCCACTTTGAAGCTTTGGAATTGCTCAACTCTCTCCATAGACGTGCTTTTCACGTTTTTGTGCAATTTGAAACATAACTCGGTCTATTCGCTTCTTTATCCATTGAAACCTTGTACGAAAGCTAAATTAGCAAGTTAGACTTCTAAGGACAATAAATGGAGTACAACGGTCCACTTTGAAGCTTTGGAATTGCTCAACTCTCTCCATAGACGTGCTTTTCACGTTTTTGTGCAATTTGAAACATAACTCGGTCTATTCGCTTCTTTATCCATTGAAACCTTGTACGAAAGCTAAATTAGCAAGTTAGACTTCTAAGGACAATAAATGGAGTACAACGGTCCACTTTGAAGCTTTGGAATTGCTCAACTCTCTCCATAGACGTGCTTTTCACGTTTTTGTGCAATTTGAAACATAACTCGGTCTATTCGCTTCTTTATCCATTGAAACCTTGTACGAAAGCTAAATTAGCAAGTTAGACTTCTAAGGACAATAAATGGAGTACAACGGTCCACTTTGAAGCTTTGGAATTGCTCAACTCTCTCCATAGACGTGCTTTTCACGTTTTTGTGCAATTTGAAACATAACTCGGTCTATTCGCTTCTTTATCCATTGAAACCTTGTACGAAAGCTAAATTAGCAAGTTAGACTTCTAAGGACAATAAATGGAGTACAACGGTCCACTTTGAAGCTTTGGAATTGCTCAACTCTCTCCATAGACGTGCTTTTCACGTTTTTGTGCAATTTGAAACATAACTCGGTCTATTCGCTTCTTTATCCATTGAAACCTTGTACGAAAGCTAAATTAGCAAGTTAGACTTCTAAGGGACAATAAATGGAGTACAACGGTCCACTTTGAAGCTTTGGAATTGCTCAACTCTCTCCATAGACGTGCTTTTCACGTTTTTGTGCAATTTGAAACATAACTCGGTCTATTCGCTTCTTTATCCATTGAAACCTTGTACGAAAGCTAAATTAGCAAGTTAGACTTCTAAGGAACAATAAATGGAGTACAACGGTCCACTTTGAAGCTTTGGAATTGCTCAACTCTCTCCATAGACGTGCTTTTCACGTTTTTGTGCAATTTGAAACATAACTCGGTCTATTCGCTTCTTTATCCATTGAAACCTTGTACGAAAGCTAAATTAGCAAGTTAGACTTCTAAGGACAATAAATGGAGTACAACGGTCCACTTTGAAGCTTTGGAATTGCTCAACTCTCTCCATAGACGTGCTTTTCACGTTTTTGTGCAATTTGAAACATAACTCGGTCTATTCGCTTCTTTATCCATTGAAACCTTGTACGAAAGCTAAATTAGCAAGTTAGACTTCTAAGGACAATAAATGGAGTACAACGGTCCACTTTGAAGCTTTGGAATTGCTCAACTCTCTCCATAGACGTGCTTTTCACGTTTTTGTGCAATTTGAAACATAACTCGGTCTATTCGCTTCTTTATCCATTGAAACCTTGTACGAAAGCTAAATTAGCAAGTTAGACTTCTAAGGACAATAAATGGAGTACAACGGTCCACTTTGAAGCTTTGGAATTGCTCAACTCTCTCCATAGACGTGCTTTTCACGTTTTTGTGCAATTTGAAACATAACTCGGTCTATTCGCTTCTTTATCCATTGAAACCTTGTACGAAAGCTAAATTAGCAAGTTAGACTTCTAAGGACAATAAATGGAGTACAACGGTCCACTTTGAAGCTTTGGAATTGCTCAACTCTCTCCATAGACGTGCTTTTCACGTTTTTGTGCAATTTGAAACATAACTCGGTCTATTCGCTTCTTTATCCATTGAAACCTTGTACGAAAGCTAAATTAGCAAGTTAGACTTCTAAGGACAATAAATGGAGTACAACGGTCCACTTTGAAGCTTTGGAATTGCTCAACTCTCTCCATAGACGTGCTTTTCACGTTTTTGTGCAATTTGAAACATAACTCGGTCTATTCGCTTCTTTATCCATTGAAACCTTGTACGAAAGCTAAATTAGCAAGTTAGACTTCTAAGGACAATAAATGGAGTACAACGGTCCACTTTGAAGCTTTGGAATTGCTCAACTCTCTCCATAGACGTGCTTTTCACGTTTTTGTGCAATTTGAAACATAACTCGGTCTATTCGCTTCTTTATCCATTGAAACCTTGTACGAAAGCTAAATTAGCAAGTTAGACTTCTAAGGAACAATAAATGGAGTACAACGGTCCACTTTGAAGCTTTGGAATTGCTCAACTCTCTCCATAGACGTGCTTTTCACGTTTTTGTGCAATTTGAAACATAACTCGGTCTATTCGCTTCTTTATCCATTGAAACCTTGTACGAAAGCTAAATTAGCAAGTTAGACTTCTAAGGGCAATAAATGGAGTACAACGGTCCACTTTGAAGCTTTGGAATTGCTCAACTCTCTCCATAGACGTGCTTTTCACGTTTTTGTGCAATTTGAAACATAACTCGGTCTATTCGCTTCTTTATCCATTGAAACCTTGTACGAAAGCTAAATTAGCAAGTTAGACTTCTAAGGACAATAAATGGAGTACAACGGTCCACTTTGAAGCTTTGGAATTGCTCAACTCTCTCCATAGACGTGCTTTTCACGTTTTTGTGCAATTTGAAACATAACTCGGTCTATTCGCTTCTTTATCCATTGAAACCTTGTACGAAAGCTAAATTAGCAAGTTAGACTTCTAAGGACAATAAATGGAGTACAACGGTCCACTTTGAAGCTTTGGAATTGCTCAACTCTCTCCATAGACGTGCTTTTCACGTTTTTGTGCAATTTGAAACATAACTCGGTCTATTCGCTTCTTTATCCATTGAAACCTTGTACGAAAGCTAAATTAGCAAGTTAGACTTCTAAGGACAATAAATGGAGTACAACGGTCCACTTTGAAGCTTTGGAATTGCTCAACTCTCTCCATAGACGTGCTTTTCACGTTTTTGTGCAATTTGAAACATAACTCGGTCTATTCGCTTCTTTATCCATTGAAACCTTGTACGAAAGCTAAATTAGCAAGTTAGACTTCTAAGGAACAATAAATGGAGTACAACGGTCCACTTTGAAGCTTTGGAATTGCTCAACTCTCTCCATAGACGTGCTTTTCACGTTTTTGTGCAATTTGAAACATAACTCGGTCTATTCGCTTCTTTATCCATTGAAACCTTGTACGAAAGCTAAATTAGCAAGTTAGACTTCTAAGGACAATAAATGGAGTACAACGGTCCACTTTGAAGCTTTGGAATTGCTCAACTCTCTCCATAGACGTGCTTTTCACGTTTTTGTGCAATTTGAAACATAACTCGGTCTATTCGCTTCTTTATCCATTGAAACCTTGTACGAAAGCTAAATTAGCAAGTTAGACTTCTAAGGACAATAAATGGAGTACAACGGTCCACTTTGAAGCTTTGGAATTGCTCAACTCTCTCCATAGACGTGCTTTTCACGTTTTTGTGCAATTTGAAACATAACTCGGTCTATTCGCTTCTTTATCCATTGAAACCTTGTACGAAAGCTAAATTAGCAAGTTAGACTTCTAAGGACAATAAATGGAGTACAACGGTCCACTTTGAAGCTTTGGAATTGCTCAACTCTCTCCATAGACGTGCTTTTCACGTTTTTGTGCAATTTGAAACATAACTCGGTCTATTCGCTTCTTTATCCATTGAAACCTTGTACGAAAGCTAAATTAGCAAGTTAGACTTCTAAGGACAATAAATGGAGTACAACGGTCCACTTTGAAGCTTTGGAATTGCTCAACTCTCTCCATAGACGTGCTTTTCACGTTTTTGTGCAATTTGAAACATAACTCGGTCTATTCGCTTCTTTATCCATTGAAACCTTGTACGAAAGCTAAATTAGCAAGTTAGACTTCTAAGGACAATAAATGGAGTACAACGGTCCACTTTGAAGCTTTGGAATTGCTCAACTCTCTCCATAGACGTGCTTTTCACGTTTTTGTGCAATTTGAAACATAACTCGGTCTATTCGCTTCTTTATCCATTGAAACCTTGTACGAAAGCTAAATTAGCAAGTTAGACTTCTAAGGACAATAAATGGAGTACAACGGTCCACTTTGAAGCTTTGGAATTGCTCAACTCTCTCCATAGACGTGCTTTTCACGTTTTTGTGCAATTTGAAACATAACTCGGTCTATTCGCTTCTTTATCCATTGAAACCTTGTACGAAAGCTAAATTAGCAAGTTAGACTTCTAAGGACAATAAATGGAGTACAACGGTCCACTTTGAAGCTTTGGAATTGCTCAACTCTCTCCATAGACGTGCTTTTCACGTTTTTGTGCAATTTGAAACATAACTCGGTCTATTCGCTTCTTTATCCATTGAAACCTTGTACGAAAGCTAAATTAGCAAGTTAGACTTCTAAGGACAATAAATGGAGTACAACGGTCCACTTTGAAGCTTTGGAATTGCTCAACTCTCTCCATAGACGTGCTTTTCACGTTTTTGTGCAATTTGAAACATAACTCGGTCTATTCGCTTCTTTATCCATTGAAACCTTGTACGAAAGCTAAATTAGCAAGTTAGACTTCTAAGGACAATAAATGGAGTACAACGGTCCACTTTGAAGCTTTGGAATTGCTCAACTCTCTCCATAGACGTGCTTTTCACGTTTTTGTGCAATTTGAAACATAACTCGGTCTATTCGCTTCTTTATCCATTGAAACCTTGTACGAAAGCTAAATTAGCAAGTTAGACTTCTAAGGACAATAAATGGAGTACAACGGTCCACTTTGAAGCTTTGGAATTGCTCAACTCTCTCCATAGACGTGCTTTTCACGTTTTTGTGCAATTTGAAACATAACTCGGTCTATTCGCTTCTTTATCCATTGAAACCTTGTACGAAAGCTAAATTAGCAAGTTAGACTTCTAAGGACAATAAATGGAGTACAACGGTCCACTTTGAAGCTTTGGAATTGCTCAACTCTCTCCATAGACGTGCTTTTCACGTTTTTGTGCAATTTGAAACATAACTCGGTCTATTCGCTTCTTTATCCATTGAAACCTTGTACGAAAGCTAAATTAGCAAGTTAGACTTCTAAGGACAATAAATGGAGTACAACGGTCCACTTTGAAGCTTTGGAATTGCTCAACTCTCTCCATAGACGTGCTTTTCACGTTTTTGTGCAATTTGAAACATAACTCGGTCTATTCGCTTCTTTATCCATTGAAACCTTGTACGAAAGCTAAATTAGCAAGTTAGACTTCTAAGGACAATAAATGGAGTACAACGGTCCACTTTGAAGCTTTGGAATTGCTCAACTCTCTCCATAGACGTGCTTTTCACGTTTTTGTGCAATTTGAAACATAACTCGGTCTATTCGCTTCTTTATCCATTGAAACCTTGTACGAAAGCTAAATTAGCAAGTTAGACTTCTAAGGACAATAAATGGAGTACAACGGTCCACTTTGAAGCTTTGGAATTGCTCAACTCTCTCCATAGACGTGCTTTTCACGTTTTTGTGCAATTTGAAACATAACTCGGTCTATTCGCTTCTTTATCCATTGAAACCTTGTACGAAAGCTAAATTAGCAAGTTAGACTTCTAAGGACAATAAATGGAGTACAACGGTCCACTTTGAAGCTTTGGAATTGCTCAACTCTCTCCATAGACGTGCTTTTCACGTTTTTGTGCAATTTGAAACATAACTCGGTCTATTCGCTTCTTTATCCATTGAAACCTTGTACGAAAGCTAAATTAGCAAGTTAGACTTCTAAGGACAATAAATGGAGTACAACGGTCCACTTTGAAGCTTTGGAATTGCTCAACTCTCTCCATAGACGTGCTTTTCACGTTTTTGTGCAATTTGAAACATAACTCGGTCTATTCGCTTCTTTATCCATTGAAACCTTGTACGAAAGCTAAATTAGCAAGTTAGACTTCTAAGGACAATAAATGGAGTACAACGGTCCACTTTGAAGCTTTGGAATTGCTCAACTCTCTCCATAGACGTGCTTTTCACGTTTTTGTGCAATTTGAAACATAACTCGGTCTATTCGCTTCTTTATCCATTGAAACCTTGTACGAAAGCTAAATTAGCAAGTTAGACTTCTAAGGAACAATAAATGGAGTACAACGGTCCACTTTGAAGCTTTGGAATTGCTCAACTCTCTCCATAGACGTGCTTTTCACGTTTTTGTGCAATTTGAAACATAACTCGGTCTATTCGCTTCTTTATCCATTGAAACCTTGTACGAAAGCTAAATTAGCAAGTTAGACTTCTAAGGACAATAAATGGAGTACAACGGTCCACTTTGAAGCTTTGGAATTGCTCAACTCTCTCCATAGACGTGCTTTTCACGTTTTTGTGCAATTTGAAACATAACTCGGTCTATTCGCTTCTTTATCCATTGAAACCTTGTACGAAAGCTAAATTAGCAAGTTAGACTTCTAAGGACAATAAATGGAGTACAACGGTCCACTTTGAAGCTTTGGAATTGCTCAACTCTCTCCATAGACGTGCTTTTCACGTTTTTGTGCAATTTGAAACATAACTCGGTCTATTCGCTTCTTTATCCATTGAAACCTTGTACGAAAGCTAAATTAGCAAGTTAGACTTCTAAGGACAATAAATGGAGTACAACGGTCCACTTTGAAGCTTTGGAATTGCTCAACTCTCTCCATAGACGTGCTTTTCACGTTTTTGTGCAATTTGAAACATAACTCGGTCTATTCGCTTCTTTATCCATTGAAACCTTGTACGAAAGCTAAATTAGCAAGTTAGACTTCTAAGGACAATAAATGGAGTACAACGGTCCACTTTGAAGCTTTGGAATTGCTCAACTCTCTCCATAGACGTGCTTTTCACGTTTTTGTGCAATTTGAAACATAACTCGGTCTATTCGCTTCTTTATCCATTGAAACCTTGTACGAAAGCTAAATTAGCAAGTTAGACTTCTAAGGACAATAAATGGAGTACAACGGTCCACTTTGAAGCTTTGGAATTGCTCAACTCTCTCCATAGACGTGCTTTTCACGTTTTTGTGCAATTTGAAACATAACTCGGTCTATTCGCTTCTTTATCCATTGAAACCTTGTACGAAAGCTAAATTAGCAAGTTAGACTTCTAAGGACAATAAATGGAGTACAACGGTCCACTTTGAAGCTTTGGAATTGCTCAACTCTCTCCATAGACGTGCTTTTCACGTTTTTGTGCAATTTGAAACATAACTCGGTCTATTCGCTTCTTTATCCATTGAAACCTTGTACGAAAGCTAAATTAGCAAGTTAGACTTCTAAGGGCAATAAATGGAGTACAACGGTCCACTTTGAAGCTTTGGAATTGCTCAACTCTCTCCATAGACGTGCTTTTCACGTTTTTGTGCAATTTGAAACATAACTCGGTCTATTCGCTTCTTTATCCATTGAAACCTTGTACGAAAGCTAAATTAGCAAGTTAGACTTCTAAGGACAATAAATGGAGTACAACGGTCCACTTTGAAGCTTTGGAATTGCTCAACTCTCTCCATAGACGTGCTTTTCACGTTTTTGTGCAATTTGAAACATAACTCGGTCTATTCGCTTCTTTATCCATTGAAACCTTGTACGAAAGCTAAATTAGCAAGTTAGACTTCTAAGGACAATAAATGGAGTACAACGGTCCACTTTGAAGCTTTGGAATTGCTCAACTCTCTCCATAGACGTGCTTTTCACGTTTTTGTGCAATTTGAAACATAACTCGGTCTATTCGCTTCTTTATCCATTGAAACCTTGTACGAAAGCTAAATTAGCAAGTTAGACTTCTAAGGACAATAAATGGAGTACAACGGTCCACTTTGAAGCTTTGGAATTGCTCAACTCTCTCCATAGACGTGCTTTTCACGTTTTTGTGCAATTTGAAACATAACTCGGTCTATTCGCTTCTTTATCCATTGAAACCTTGTACGAAAGCTAAATTAGCAAGTTAGACTTCTAAGGACAATAAATGGAGTACAACGGTCCACTTTGAAGCTTTGGAATTGCTCAACTCTCTCCATAGACGTGCTTTTCACGTTTTTGTGCAATTTGAAACATAACTCGGTCTATTCGCTTCTTTATCCATTGAAACCTTGTACGAAAGCTAAATTAGCAAGTTAGACTTCTAAGGACAATAAATGGAGTACAACGGTCCACTTTGAAGCTTTGGAATTGCTCAACTCTCTCCATAGACGTGCTTTTCACGTTTTTGTGCAATTTGAAACATAACTCGGTCTATTCGCTTCTTTATCCATTGAAACCTTGTACGAAAGCTAAATTAGCAAGTTAGACTTCTAAGAACAATAAATGGAGTACAACGGTCCACTTTGAAGCTTTGGAATTGCTCAACTCTCTCCATAGACGTGCTTTTCACGTTTTTGTGCAATTTGAAACATAACTCGGTCTATTCGCTTCTTTATCCATTGAAACCTTGTACGAAAGCTAAATTAGCAAGTTAGACTTCTAAGGACAATAAATGGAGTACAACGGTCCACTTTGAAGCTTTGGAATTGCTCAACTCTCTCCATAGACGTGCTTTTCACGTTTTTGTGCAATTTGAAACATAACTCGGTCTATTCGCTTCTTTATCCATTGAAACCTTGTACGAAAGCTAAATTAGCAAGTTAGACTTCTAAGGACAATAAATGGAGTACAACGGTCCACTTTGAAGCTTTGGAATTGCTCAACTCTCTCCATAGACGTGCTTTTCACGTTTTTGTGCAATTTGAAACATAACTCGGTCTATTCGCTTCTTTATCCATTGAAACCTTGTACGAAAGCTAAATTAGCAAGTTAGACTTCTAAGGACAATAAATGGAGTACAACGGTCCACTTTGAAGCTTTGGAATTGCTCAACTCTCTCCATAGACGTGCTTTTCACGTTTTTGTGCAATTTGAAACATAACTCGGTCTATTCGCTTCTTTATCCATTGAAACCTTGTACGAAAGCTAAATTAGCAAGTTAGACTTCTAAGGAACAATAAATGGAGTACAACGGTCCACTTTGAAGCTTTGGAATTGCTCAACTCTCTCCATAGACGTGCTTTTCACGTTTTTGTGCAATTTGAAACATAACTCGGTCTATTCGCTTCTTTATCCATTGAAACCTTGTACGAAAGCTAAATTAGCAAGTTAGACTTCTAAGGAACAATAAATGGAGTACAACGGTCCACTTTGAAGCTTTGGAATTGCTCAACTCTCTCCATAGACGTGCTTTTCACGTTTTTGTGCAATTTGAAACATAACTCGGTCTATTCGCTTCTTTATCCATTGAAACCTTGTACGAAAGCTAAATTAGCAAGTTAGACTTCTAAGGGCAATAAATGGAGTACAACGGTCCACTTTGAAGCTTTGGAATTGCTCAACTCTCTCCATAGACGTGCTTTTCACGTTTTTGTGCAATTTGAAACATAACTCGGTCTATTCGCTTCTTTATCCATTGAAACCTTGTACGAAAGCTAAATTAGCAAGTTAGACTTCTAAGGGCAATAAATGAAGTACAACGGTCCACTTTGAAGCTTTGGAATTGCTCAACTCTCTCCATAGACGTGCTTTTCACGTTTTTGTGCAATTTGAAACATAACTCGGTCTATTCGCTTCTTTATCCATTGAAACCCTCTAAGAAAGCTAAATTAGCAAGTTAGACTTCTTAGAACAATAAATGGAGTACAACGGTCCACTTTGAATGTTTGGAATTGCTCAACTCTCTCCATAGACGTGCTTTTCACGTTTTTGTGCAATTTGAAACATAACTCGGTCTATTCGCTTCTTTATCCATTGAAACCCTGTACGAAAGCAAAATTAGCAAGTTAGACTTCTTAGAACAACAAATGGAGTGCAACAGTCCACTTTGATGCTTTGGAATTGCTCAACTCTCTCCATAGATGTGCTTTTCTCGTTTTTGTGCAATTTGAAACATAACTTGGTCTATTCGCATCTTTATCTAACTGAAACGTTATACGAAAGCTAAGCTAGCAAGTCAGACTTCTAAGAACACTAAATGGAGTACAACGGTCCACTTTGAAGCTTTGGAATTGCTCAACTCTCTCCATAGACGTGCTTTTAACGTTTTTGTGCAATTTGAAACATAACTCGGTCTATTCGCTTCTTTATCCATTGAAACCTTGTACGAAAGCTAAATTAGCAAGTTAGACTTCTAAGGGACAATAAATGGAGTACAACGGTCCACTTTGAAGCTTTGGAATTGCTCAACTCTCTCCATAGACGTGCTTTTCACGTTTTTGTGCAATTTGAAACATAACTCGGTCTATTCGCTTCTTTATCCATTGAAACCTTGTACGAAAGCTAAATTAGCAAGTTAGACTTCTAAGGGACAATAAATGGAGTACAACGGTCCACTTTGAAGCTTTGGAATTGCTCAACTCTCTCCATAGACGTGCTTTTCACGTTTTTGTGCAATTTGAAACATAACTCGGTCTATTCGCTTCTTTATCCATTGAAACCTTGTACGAAAGCTAAATTAGCAAGTTAGACTTCTAAGGACAATAAATGGAGTACAACGGTCCACTTTGAAGCTTTGGAATTGCTCAACTCTCTCCATAGACGTGCTTTTCACGTTTTTGTGCAATTTGAAACATAACTCGGTCTATTCGCTTCTTTATCCATTGAAACCTTGTACGAAAGCTAAATTAGCAAGTTAGACTTCTAAGGGCAATAAATGGAGTACAACGGTCCACTTTGAAGCTTTGGAATTGCTCAACTCTCTCCATAGACGTGCTTTTCACGTTTTTGTGCAATTTGAAACATAACTCGGTCTATTCGCTTCTTTATCCATTGAAACCCTTGTACGAAAGCTAAATTAGCAAGTTAGACTTCTAAGAACAATAAATGGAGTACAACGGTCCACTTTGAAGCTTTGGAATTGCTCAACTCTCTCCATAGACGTGCTTTTCACGTTTTTGTGCAATTTGAAACATAACTCGGTCTATTCGCTTCTTTATCCATTGAAACCTTGTACGAAAGCTAAATTAGCAAGTTAGACTTCTAAGGACAATAAATGGAGTACAACGGTCCACTTTGAAGCTTTGGAATTGCTCAACTCTCTCCATAGACGTGCTTTTCACGTTTTTGTGCAATTTGAAACATAACTCGGTCTATTCGCTTCTTTATCCATTGAAACCTTGTACGAAAGCTAAATTAGCAAGTTAGACTTCTAAGGACAATAAATGGAGTACAACGGTCCACTTTGAAGCTTTGGAATTGCTCAACTCTCTCCATAGACGTGCTTTTCACGTTTTTGTGCAATTTGAAACATAACTCGGTCTATTCGCTTCTTTATCCATTGAAACCTTGTACGAAAGCTAAATTAGCAAGTTAGACTTCTAAGGGCAATAAATGGAGTACAACGGTCCACTTTGAAGCTTTGGAATTGCTCAACTCTCTCCATAGACGTGCTTTTCACGTTTTTGTGCAATTTGAAACATAACTCGGTCTATTCGCTTCTTTATCCATTGAAACCTTGTACGAAAGCTAAATTAGCAAGTTAGACTTCTAAGAACAATAAATGGAGTACAACGGTCCACTTTGAAGCTTTGGAATTGCTCAACTCTCTCCATAGACGTGCTTTTCACGTTTTTGTGCAATTTGAAACATAACTCGGTCTATTCGCTTCTTTATCCATTGAAACCTTGTACGAAAGCTAAATTAGCAAGTTAGACTTCTAAGGACAATAAATGGAGTACAACGGTCCACTTTGAAGCTTTGGAATTGCTCAACTCTCTCCATAGACGTGCTTTTCACGTTTTTGTGCAATTTGAAACATAACTCGGTCTATTCGCTTCTTTATCCATTGAAACCTTGTACGAAAGCTAAATTAGCAAGTTAGACTTCTAAGGAACAATAAATGGAGTACAACGGTCCACTTTGAAGCTTTGGAATTGCTCAACTCTCTCCATAGACGTGCTTTTCACGTTTTTGTGCAATTTGAAACATAACTCGGTCTATTCGCTTCTTTATCCATTGAAACCTTGTACGAAAGCTAAATTAGCAAGTTAGACTTCTAAGAACAATAAATGGAGTACAACGGTCCACTTTGAATGCTTTGGAATTGCTCAACTCTCTCCATAGACGTGCTTTTCACGTTTTTGTGCAATTTGAAACATAACTCGGTCTATTCGCTTCTTTATCCATTGAAACCTTGTACGAAAGCTAAATTAGCAAGTCTAGACTTCTAAGAACACTAAATGGAGTACAACGGTCCACTTTGAATGCTTTGGAATTGCTCAACTCTCTCCATAGACGTGCTTTTCACGTTTTTGTGCAATTTGAAACATAACTCGGTCTATTCGCTTCTTTATCCATTGAAACCCTTGTACGAAAGCTAAATTAGCAAGTTAGACTTCTAAGGACAATAAATGGAGTACAACGGTCCACTTTGAAGCTTTGGAATTGCTCAACTCTCTCCATAGACGTGCTTTTCACGTTTTTGTGCAATTTGAAACATAACTCGGTCTATTCGCTTCTTTATCCATTGAAACCTTGTACGAAAGCTAAATTAGCAAGTTAGACTTCTAAGGACAATAAATGGAGTACAACGGTCCACTTTGAAGCTTTGGAATTGCTCAACTCTCTCCATAGACGTGCTTTTCACGTTTTTGTGCAATTTGAAACATAACTCGGTCTATTCGCTTCTTTATCCATTGAAACCTTGTACGAAAGCTAAATTAGCAAGTTAGACTTCTAAGGACAATAAATGGAGTACAACGGTCCACTTTGAAGCTTTGGAATTGCTCAACTCTCTCCATAGACGTGCTTTTCACGTTTTTGTGCAATTTGAAACATAACTCGGTCTATTCGCTTCTTTATCCATTGAAACCTTGTACGAAAGCTAAATTAGCAAGTTAGACTTCTAAGGACAATAAATGGAGTACAACGGTCCACTTTGAAGCTTTGGAATTGCTCAACTCTCTCCATAGACGTGCTTTTCACGTTTTTGTGCAATTTGAAACATAACTCGGTCTATTCGCTTCTTTATCCATTGAAACCTTGTACGAAAGCTAAATTAGCAAGTTAGACTTCTAAGGACAATAAATGGAGTACAACGGTCCACTTTGAAGCTTTGGAATTGCTCAACTCTCTCCATAGACGTGCTTTTCACGTTTTTGTGCAATTTGAAACATAACTCGGTCTATTCGCTTCTTTATCCATTGAAACCTTGTACGAAAGCTAAATTAGCAAGTTAGACTTCTAAGGGCAATAAATGGAGTACAACGGTCCACTTTGAAGCTTTGGAATTGCTCAACTCTCTCCATAGACGTGCTTTTCACGTTTTTGTGCAATTTGAAACATAACTCGGTCTATTCGCTTCTTTATCCATTGAAACCTTGTACGAAAGCTAAATTAGCAAGTTAGACTTCTAAGGACAATAAATGGAGTACAACGGTCCACTTTGAAGCTTTGGAATTGCTCAACTCTCTCCATAGACGTGCTTTTCACGTTTTTGTGCAATTTGAAACATAACTCGGTCTATTCGCTTCTTTATCCATTGAAACCTTGTACGAAAGCTAAATTAGCAAGTTAGACTTCTAAGAACAATAAATGGAGTACAACGGTCCACTTTGAAGCTTTGGAATTGCTCAACTCTCTCCATAGACGTGCTTTTCACGTTTTTGTGCAATTTGAAACATAACTCGGTCTATTCGCTTCTTTATCCATTGAAACCTTGTACGAAAGCTAAATTAGCAAGTTAGACTTCTAAGGAACACTAAATGGAGTACAACGGTCCACTTTGAAGCTTTGGAATTGCTCAACTCTCTCCATAGACGTGCTTTTCACGTTTTTGTGCAATTTGAAACATAACTCGGTCTATTCGCTTCTTTATCCATTGAAACCTTGTACGAAAGCTAAATTAGCAAGTTAGACTTCTAAGGACAATAAATGGAGTACAACGGTCCACTTTGAAGCTTTGGAATTGCTCAACTCTCTCCATAGACGTGCTTTTCACGTTTTTGTGCAATTTGAAACATAACTCGGTCTATTCGCTTCTTTATCCATTGAAACCTTGTACGAAAGCTAAATTAGCAAGTTAGACTTCTAAGGACAATAAATGGAGTACAACGGTCCACTTTGAAGCTTTGGAATTGCTCAACTCTCTCCATAGACGTGCTTTTCACGTTTTTGTGCAATTTGAAACATAACTCGGTCTATTCGCTTCTTTATCCATTGAAACCTTGTACGAAAGCTAAATTAGCAAGTTAGACTTCTAAGGAACACTAAATGGAGTACAACGGTCCACTTTGAAGCTTTGGAATTGCTCAACTCTCTCCATAGACGTGCTTTTCACGTTTTTGTGCAATTTGAAACATAACTCGGTCTATTCGCTTCTTTATCCATTGAAACCTTGTACGAAAGCTAAATTAGCAAGTTAGACTTCTAAGGACAATAAATGGAGTACAACGGTCCACTTTGAAGCTTTGGAATTGCTCAACTCTCTCCATAGACGTGCTTTTCACGTTTTTGTGCAATTTGAAACATAACTCGGTCTATTCGCTTCTTTATCCATTGAAACCTTGTACGAAAGCTAAATTAGCAAGTTAGACTTCTAAGGACAATAAATGGAGTACAACGGTCCACTTTGAAGCTTTGGAATTGCTCAACTCTCTCCATAGACGTGCTTTTCACGTTTTTGTGCAATTTGAAACATAACTCGGTCTATTCGCTTCTTTATCCATTGAAACCTTGTACGAAAGCTAAATTAGCAAGTTAGACTTCTAAGGGCAATAAATGGAGTACAACGGTCCACTTTGAAGCTTTGGAATTGCTCAACTCTCTCCATAGACGTGCTTTTCACGTTTTTGTGCAATTTGAAACATAACTCGGTCTATTCGCTTCTTTATCCATTGAAACCTTGTACGAAAGCTAAATTAGCAAGTTAGACTTCTAAGGAACAATAAATGGAGTACAACGGTCCACTTTGAAGCTTTGGAATTGCTCAACTCTCTCCATAGACGTGCTTTTCACGTTTTTGTGCAATTTGAAACATAACTCGGTCTATTCGCTTCTTTATCCATTGAAACCTTGTACGAAAGCTAAATTAGCAAGTTAGACTTCTAAGGAACAATAAATGGAGTACAACGGTCCACTTTGAAGCTTTGGAATTGCTCAACTCTCTCCATAGACGTGCTTTTCACGTTTTTGTGCAATTTGAAACATAACTTGGTCTATTCGCATTCTTTATCCATTGAAACCTTGTACGAAAGCTAAATTAGCAAGTCAGACTTCTAAGAACACTCAATGGAGTACAACGGTCCACTTTGAATGCTTTGGAATTGCTCAACTCTCTCCATAGACGTGCTTTTCACTGTTTTTGTGCAATTTGAAACATAACTCGGTCTATTCGCTTCTTTATCCATTGAAACCTTGTACGAAAGCTAAATTAGCAAGTTAGACTTCTAAGGGCAATAAATGGAGTACAACGGTCCACTTTGAAGCTTTGGAATTGCTCAACTCTCTCCATAGACGTGCTTTTCACGTTTTTGTGCAATTTGAAACATAACTCGGTCTATTCGCTTCTTTATCCATTGAAACCTTGTACGAAAGCTAAATTAGCAAGTTAGACTTCTAAGGGCAATAAATGGAGTACAACGGTCCACTTTGAAGCTTTGGAATTGCTCAACTCTCTCCATAGACGTGCTTTTCACGTTTTTGTGCAATTTGAAACATAACTCGGTCTATTCGCTTCTTTATCCATTGAAACCTTGTACGAAAGCTAAATTAGCAAGTTAGACTTCTAAGGGCAATAAATGGAGTACAACGGTCCACTTTGAAGCTTTGGAATTGCTCAACTCTCTCCATAGACGTGCTTTTCACGTTTTTGTGCAATTTGAAACATAACTCGGTCTATTCGCTTCTTTATCCATTGAAACCTTGTACGAAAGCTAAATTAGCAAGTTAGACTTCTAAGGGCAATAAATGGAGTACAACGGTCCACTTTGATGCTTTGGAATTGCTCAACTCTCTCCATAGACGTGCTTTTCACGTTTTTGTGCAATTTGAAACATAACTTGGTCTATTCGCATTCTTTATCTAACTGAAACCGTTATACGAAAGCTAAGCTAGCAAGTCAGACTTCTAAGAACACTCAATGGAGTACAACTGATCCACTTTGAAGCTTTGGAATTGCTCAACTCTCTCCATAGACGTGCTTTTCACGTTTTTGTGCAATTTGAAACATAACTCGGTCTATTCGCTTCTTTATCCATTGAAACCTTGTACGAAAGCTAAATTAGCAAGTTAGACTTCTAAGGGCAATAAATGGAGTACAACGGTCCACTTTGAAGCTTTGGAATTGCTCAACTCTCTCCATAGACGTGCTTTTCACGTTTTTGTGCAATTTGAAACATAACTCGGTCTATTCGCTTCTTTATCCATTGAAACCTTGTACGAAAGCTAAATTAGCAAGTTAGACTTCTAAGGAACAATAAATGGAGTACAACGGTCCACTTTGAAGCTTTGGAATTGCTCAACTCTCTCCATAGACGTGCTTTTCACGTTTTTGTGCAATTTGAAACATAACTCGGTCTATTCGCTTCTTTATCCATTGAAACCTTGTACGAAAGCTAAATTAGCAAGTTAGACTTCTAAGGACAATAAATGGAGTACAACGGTCCACTTTGAAGCTTTGGAATTGCTCAACTCTCTCCATAGACGTGCTTTTCACGTTTTTGTGCAATTTGAAACATAACTCGGTCTATTCGCTTCTTTATCCATTGAAACCTTGTACGAAAGCTAAATTAGCAAGTTAGACTTCTAAGAACAATAAATGGAGTACAACGGTCCACTTTGAAGCTTTGGAATTGCTCAACTCTCTCCATAGACGTGCTTTTCACGTTTTTGTGCAATTTGAAACATAACTCGGTCTATTCGCTTCTTTATCCATTGAAACCTTGTACGAAAGCTAAATTAGCAAGTTAGACTTCTAAGAACAATAAATGGAGTACAACGGTCCACTTTGAATGCTTTGGAATTGCTCAACTCTCTCCATAGACGTGCTTTTCACGTTTTTGTGCAATTTGAAACATAACTCGGTCTATTCGCTTCTTTATCCATTGAAACCTTGTACGAAAGCTAAATTAGCAAGTCTAGACTTCTAAGGAACACTAAATGGAGTACAACGGTCCACTTTGAAGCTTTGGAATTGCTCAACTCTCTCCATAGACGTGCTTTTCACGTTTTTGTGCAATTTGAAACATAACTCGGTCTATTCGCTTCTTTATCCATTGAAACCTTGTACGAAAGCAAAATTAGCAAGTTAGACTTCTAAGGGCAATAAATGGAGTACAACGGTCCACTTTGAAGCTTTGGAATTGCTCAACTCTCTCCATAGACGTGCTTTTCACGTTTTTGTGCAATTTGAAACATAACTCGGTCTATTCGCTTCTTTATCCATTGAAACCTTGTACGAAAGCTAAATTAGCAAGTTAGACTTCTAAGAACAATAAATGGAGTACAACGGTCCACTTTGAAGCTTTGGAATTGCTCAACTCTCTCCATAGACGTGCTTTTCATCGTTTTTGTGCAATTTGAAACATAACTCGGTCTATTCGCTTCTTTATCCATTGAAACCTTGTACGAAAGCTAAATTAGCAAGTTAGACTTCTAAGAACAATAAATGGAGTGCAACGGTCCACTTTGATGCTTTGGAATTGCTCAACTCTCTCCATAGACTGTGCTTTTCATCGTTTTTGTGCAATTTGAAACATAACTTGGTCTATTCGCATTCTTTATCTAACTGAAACGTTATACGAAAGCTAAGCTAGCAAGTCAGACTTCTAAGAACACTCAATGGAGTACAACGGTCCACTTTGATGCTTTGGAATTGCTCAACTCTCTCCATAGACGTGCTTTTCACTGTTTTTGTGCAATTTGAAACATAACTCGGTCTATTCGCTTCTTTATCCATTGAAACCCTGTACGAAAGCTAAATTAGCAAGTTAGACTTCTAAGGGCAATAAATGGAGTACAACGGTCCACTTTGAAGCTTTGGAATTGCTCAACTCTCTCCATAGACGTGCTTTTCACGTTTTTGTGCAATTTGAAACATAACTCGGTCTATTCGCTTCTTTATCCATTGAAACCTTGTACGAAAGCTAAATTAGCAAGTTAGACTTCTAAGGGCAATAAATGGAGTACAACGGTCCACTTTGAAGCTTTGGAATTGCTCAACTCTCTCCATAGACGTGCTTTTCACGTTTTTGTGCAATTTGAAACATAACTCGGTCTATTCGCTTCTTTATCCATTGAAACCTTGTACGAAAGCTAAATTAGCAAGTTAGACTTCTAAGGACAATAAATGGAGTACAACGGTCCACTTTGAAGCTTTGGAATTGCTCAACTCTCTCCATAGACGTGCTTTTCACGTTTTTGTGCAATTTGAAACATAACTCGGTCTATTCGCTTCTTTATCCATTGAAACCTTGTACGAAAGCTAAATTAGCAAGTTAGACTTCTAAGGACAATAAATGGAGTACAACGGTCCACTTTGAAGCTTTGGAATTGCTCAACTCTCTCCATAGACGTGCTTTTCACGTTTTTGTGCAATTTGAAACATAACTCGGTCTATTCGCTTCTTTATCCATTGAAACCTTGTACGAAAGCTAAATTAGCAAGTTAGACTTCTAAGGAACACTAAATGGAGTACAACGGTCCACTTTGAAGCTTTGGAATTGCTCAACTCTCTCCATAGACGTGCTTTTCACGTTTTTGTGCAATTTGAAACATAACTCGGTCTATTCGCTTCTTTATCCATTGAAACCTTGTACGAAAGCTAAATTAGCAAGTTAGACTTCTAAGGGCAATAAATGGAGTACAACGGTCCACTTTGAAGCTTTGAAATTGCTCAACTCTCTCCATAGACGTGCTTTTCACTGTTTTTGTGCAATTTGAAACATAACTCGGTCTATTCGCTTCTTTATCCATTGAAACCCTTGTACGAAAGCTAAATTAGCAAGTTAGACTTCTTAGAACAATAAATGGAGTACAACGGTCCACTTTGAAGCTTTGGAATTGCTCAACTCTCTCCATAGACGTGCTTTTCACGTTTTTGTGCAATTTGAAACATAACTCGGTCTATTCGCTTCTTTATCCATTGAAACCTTGTACGAAAGCTAAATTAGCAAGTTAGACTTCTAAGGGCAATAAATGGAGTACAACGGTCCACTTTGAAGCTTTGGAATTGCTCAACTCTCTCCATAGACGTGCTTTTCACGTTTTTGTGCAATTTGAAACATAACTCGGTCTATTCGCTTCTTTATCCATTGAAACCCTCTAAGAAAGCTAAATTAGCAAGTTAGACTTCTTAAGAACAATAAATGGAGTACAACGGTCCACTTTGATGCTTTGGAATTGCTCAACTCTCTCCATAGACGTGCTTTTCATCGTTTTTGTGCAATTTGAAACATAACTCGGTCTATTCGCTTCTTTATCCATTGAAACCTTGTACGAAAGCTAAATTAGCAAGTGAGACTTCTAAGAACAATAAATGGAGTGCAACAGGTCCACTTTGATGCTTTGGAATTGCTCAACTCTCTCCATAGACTGTGCTTTTCACGTTTTTGTGCAATTTGAAACATAACTCGGTCTATTCGCATTCTTTATCCATTGAAACCTTGTACGAAAGCTAAATTAGCAAGTCTAGACTTCTAAGAACACTAAATGGAGTACAACGGTCCACTTTGATGCTTTGGAATTGCTCAACTCTCTCCATAGACGTGCTTTTCACGTTTTTGTGCAATTTGAAACATAACTCGGTCTATTCGCTTCTTTATCCATTGAAACCCTTGTACGAAAGCTAAATTAGCAAGTTAGACTTCTAAGGGACAATAAATGGAGTACAACGGTCCACTTTGAAGCTTTGGAATTGCTCAACTCTCTCCATAGACGTGCTTTTCACGTTTTTGTGCAATTTGAAACATAACTCGGTCTATTCGCTTCTTTATCCATTGAAACCTTGTACGAAAGCTAAATTAGCAAGTTAGACTTCTAAGGGCAATAAATGGAGTACAACGGTCCACTTTGAAGCTTTGGAATTGCTCAACTCTCTCCATAGACGTGCTTTTCACGTTTTTGTGCAATTTGAAACATAACTCGGTCTATTCGCTTCTTTATCCATTGAAACCTTGTACGAAAGCTAAATTAGCAAGTTAGACTTCTAAGGGCAATAAATGGAGTACTAACGGTCCACTTTGAAGCTTTGTAATTGCTCAACTCTCTCCATAGACGTGCTTTTCACGTTTTTGTGCAATTTGAAACATAACTCGGTCTATTCGCTTCTTTATCCATTGAAACCTTGTACGAAAGCTAAATTAGCAAGTTAGACTTCTAAGGGCAATAAATGGAGTACAACGGTCCACTTTGAAGCTTTGGAATTGCTCAACTCTCTCCATAGACGTGCTTTTCACGTTTTTGTGCAATTTGAAACATAACTCGGTCTATTCGCTTCTTTATCCATTGAAACCCTTGTACGAAAGCTAAATTAGCAAGTTAGACTTCTTAAGAACAATAAATGGAGTACAACGGTCCACTTTGAAGCTTTGGAATTGCTCAACTCTCTCCATAGACGTGCTTTTCACGTTTTTGTGCAATTTGAAACATAACTCGGTCTATTCGCTTCTTTATCCATTGAAACCTTGTACGAAAGCTAAATTAGCAAGTGAGACTTCTAAGGGCAATAAATGGAGTACAACGGTCCA
Source organism: Tripterygium wilfordii (assembly GCF_013401445.1). Classification (NCBI taxonomy): domain Eukaryota; kingdom Viridiplantae; phylum Streptophyta; class Magnoliopsida; order Celastrales; family Celastraceae; genus Tripterygium; species Tripterygium wilfordii. Next base: position 33,324 of record NW_024056410.1, read on the forward strand.
CTTTGAAGCTTTGGAATTGCTCAACTCTCTCCATAGACGTGCTTTTCACGTTTTTGTGCAATTTGAAACATAACTCGGTCTATTCGCTTCTTTATCCATTGAAACCTTGTACGAAAGCTAAATTAGCAAGTTAGACTTCTAAGGGCAATAAATGGAGTACAACGGTCCACTTTGAAGCTTTGGAATTGCTCAACTCTCTCCATAGACGTGCTTTTCACGTTTTTGTGCAATTTGAAACATAACTCGGTCTATTCGCTTCTTTATCCATTGAAACCCTCTAAGAAAGCTAAATTAGCAAGTTAGACTTCTTAGAACAATAAATGGAGTACAACGGTCCACTTTGATGCTTTGGAATTGCTCAACTCTCTCCATAGATGTGCTTTTCTCGTTTTTATGCAATTTGAAAGCATAACTTGGTCTATTCGCATCTTTATCCATTGAAACCTTGTACGAAAGCTAAATTAGCAAGTGAGACTTCTAAGGGCAATAAATGGAGTACAACGGTCCACTTTGAAGCTTTGGAATTGCTCAACTCTCTCCATAGACGTGCTTTTCTCGTTTTTGTGCAATTTGAAACATAACTTGGTCTATTCGCATCTTTATCTAACGAAACGTTATACGAAAGCTAAGCTAGCAAGTCAGACTTCTAAGAACAATAAATGGAGTGCAACGGTCCACTTTGATGCTGTGGAAGTGCTCAACTCTCTCCATAGACGTGCTTTTCACGTTTTTGTGCAATTTGAAACATAACTCGGTCTATTCGCTTCTTTATCCATTGAAACCTTGTACGAAAGCTAAATTAGCAAGTTAGACTTCTAAGGGCAATAAATGGAGTACAACGGTCCACTTTGAAGCTTTGGAATTGCTCAACTCTCTCCATAGACGTGCTTTTCACGTTTTTGTGCAATTTGAAACATAACTCGGTCTATTCGCTTCTTTATCCATTGAAACCTTGTACGAAAGCTAAATTAGCGAGTTAGACTTCTAAGGGCAATAAATGGAGTGCAACGGTCCACTTTGAAGCTTTGGAATTGCTCAACTCTCTCCATAGACGTGCTTTTCACGTTTTTGTGCAATTTGAAACATAACTCGGTCTATTCGCTTCTTTATCCATTGAAACCTTGTACGAAAGCTAAATTAGCAAGTTAGACTTCTAAGGGCAATAAATGGAGTACAACGGTCCACTTTGAAGCTTTGGAATTGCTCAACTCTCTCCATAGACGTGCTTTTCACGTTTTTGTGCAATTTGAAACATAACTCGGTCTATTCGCTTCTTTATCCATTGAAACCTTGTACGAAAGCTAAATTAGCAAGTTAGACTTCTAAGGGCAATAAATGGAGTACAACGGTCCACTTTGAAGCTTTGGAATTGCTCAACTCTCTCCATAGACGTGCTTTTCACGTTTTTGTGCAATTTGAAACATAACTCGGTCTATTCGCTTCTTTATCCATTGAAACCCTCTAAGAAAGCTAAATTAGCAAGTTAGACTTCTTAGAACAATAAATGGAGTACAACGGTCCACTTTGAAGCTTTGGAATTGCTCAACTCTCTCCATAGACGTGCTTTTCACGTTTTTGTGCAATTTGAAACATAACTCGGTCTATTCGCTTCTTTATCCATTGAAACCTTGTACGAAAGCTAAATTAGCAAGTGAGACTTCTAAGGGCAATAAATGGAGTACAACGGTCCACTTTGAAGCTTTGGAATTGCTCAACTCTCTCCATAGACGTGCTTTTCACGTTTTTGTGCAATTTGAAACATAACTCGGTCTATTCGCTTCTTTATCCATTGAAACCTTGTACGAAAGCTAAATTAGCAAGTTAGACTTCTAAGGGCAATAAATGGAGTACAACGGTCCACTTTGAAGCTTTGGAATTGCTCAACTCTCTCCATAGACGTGCTTTTCACGTTTTTGTGCAATTTGAAACATAACTCGGTCTATTCGCTTCTTTATCCATTGAAACCCTCTAAGAAAGCTAAATTAGCAAGTTAGACTTCTTAGAACAATAAATGGAGTACAACGGTCCACTTTGATGCTTTGGAATTGCTCAACTCTCTCCATAGATGTGCTTTTCATCGTTTTTATGCAATTTGAAAGCATAACTTGGTCTATTCGCATTCTTTATCCATTGAAACCTTGTACGAAAGCTAAATTAGCAAGTGAGACTTCTTAGAACAATAAATGGAGTGCAACAGGTCCACTTTGATGCTTTGGAATTGCTCAACTCTCTCCATAGATGTGCTTTTCTCGTTTTTGTGCAATTTGAAACATAACTTGGTCTATTCGCATCTTTATCTAACGAAACGTTATACGAAAGCTAGGCTAGCAAGTCAGACTTCTAAGAACACTCAATGGAGTACAACGGTCCACTTTGATGCTTTGGAATTGCTCAACTCTCTCCATAGACGTGCTTTTCATGTTTTTGTGCAATTTGAAACATAACTCGGTCTATTCGCTTCTTTATCCATTGAAACCCTCTAAGAAAGCTAAATTAGCAAGTTAGACTTCTAAGGGCAATAAATGGAGTACAACGGTCCACTTTGAAGCTTTGGAATTGCTCAACTCTCTCCATAGACGTGCTTTTCACGTTTTTGTGCAATTTGAAACATAACTCGGTCTATTCGCTTCTTTATCCATTGAAACCTTGTACGAAAGCTAAATTAGCAAGTTAGACTTCTAAGGGCAATAAATGGAGTACAACGGTCCACTTTGAAGCTTTGGAATTGCTCAACTCTCTCCATAGACGTGCTTTTCACGTTTTTGTGCAATTTGAAACATAACTCGGTCTATTCGCTTCTTTATCCATTGAAACCTTGTACGAAAGCTAAATTAGCAAGTTAGACTTCTAAGGGCAATAAATGGAGTATAACGGTCCACTTTGAAGCTTTGGAATTGCTCAACTCTCTCCATAGACGTGCTTTTCACGTTTTTGTGCAATTTGAAACATAACTCGGTCTATTCGCTTCTTTATCCATTGAAACCTTGTACGAAAGCTAAATTAGCAAGTTAGACTTCTAAGGGCAATAAATGGAGTACAACGGTCCACTTTGAAGCTTTGGAATTGCTCAACTCTCTCCATAGACGTGCTTTTCACGTTTTTGTGTAATTTGAAACATAACTCGGTCTATTCGCTTCTTTATCCATTGAAACCCTCTAAGAAAGCTAAATTAGCAAGTTAGACTTCTTAGAACAATAAATGGAGTACAACGGTCCACTTTGAAGCTTTGGAATTGCTCAACTCTCTCCATAGACGTGCTTTTCACGTTTTTGTGCAATTTGAAACATAACTCGGTCTATTCGCTTCTTTATCCATTGAAACCTTGTACGAAAGCTAAATTAGCAAGTTAGACTTCTAAGGGCAATAAATGGAGTACAACGGTCCACTTTGAAGCTTTGGAATTGCTCAACTCTCTCCATAGACGTGCTTTTCACGTTTTTGTGCAATTTGAAACATAACTCGGTCTATTCGCTTCTTTATCCATTGAAACCCTCTAAGAAAGCTAAATTAGCAAGTTAGACTTCTTAGAACAATAAATGGAGTACAACGGTCCACTTTGAGCTTTGGAATTGCTCAACTCTCTCCATAGACGTGCTTTTCACGTTTTTGTGCAATTTGAAACATAACTCGGTCTATTCGCTTCTTTATCCATTGAAACCTTGTACGAAAGCTAAATTAGCAAGTTAGACTTCTAAGGGCAATAAATGGAGTACAACGGTCCACTTTGAAGCTTTGGAATTGCTCAACTCTCTCCATAGACGTGCTTTTCACGTTTTTGTGCAATTTGAAACATAACTCGGTCTATTCGCTTCTTTATCCATTGAAACCTTGTACGAAAGCTAAATTAGCAAGTTAGACTTCTAAGGGCAATAAATGGAGTACAACGGTCCACTTTGAAGCTTTGGAATTGCTCAACTCTCTCCATAGACGTGCTTTTCACGTTTTTGTGCAATTTGAAACATAACTCGGTCTATTCGCTTCTTTATCCATTGAAACCCTCTAAGAAAGCTAAATTAGCAAGTTAGACTTCTTAGAACAATAAATGGAGTACAACGGTCCACTTTGATGCTTTGGAATTGCTCAACTCTCTCCATAGATGTGCTTTTCTCGTTTTTAGTGCAATTTGAAAGCATAACTTGGTCTATTCGCATCTTTATCCATTGAAACCTTGTACGAAAGCTAAATTAGCAAGTGAGACTTCTAAGAACAATAAATGGAGTGCAACAGTCCACTTTGATGCTTTGGAATTGCTCAACTCTCTCCATAGATGTGCTTTTCATCGTTTTTGTGCAATTTGAAACATAACTTGGTCTATTCGCATTCTTTATCTAACTGAAACCGTTATACGAAAGCTAAGGCTAGCAAGTCAGACTTCTAAGAACACTCAATGGAGTACAACGGTCCACTTTGATGCTTTGGAATTGCTCAACTCTCTCCATAGACGTGCTTTTCACTGTTTTTGTACAATTTGAAACATAACTCGGTCTATTCGATTCTTTATCCATTGAAACCCTCTACGAAAGCTAAATTAGCAAGTTAGACTTCTAAGGGCAATAAATGGAGTACAACGGTCCACTTTGAAGCTTTGGAATTGCTCAACTCTCTCCATAGACGTGCTTTTCACGTTTTTGTGCAATTTGAAACATAACTCGGTCTATTCGCTTCTTTATCCATTGAAACCTTGTACGAAAGCTAAATTAGCAAGTTAGACTTCTAAGGGCAATAAATGGAGTACAACGGTCCACTTTGAAGCTTTGGAATTGCTCAACTCTCTCCATAGACGTGCTTTTCACGTTTTTGTGCAATTTGAAACATAACTCGGTCTATTCGCTTCTTTATCCATTGAAACCTTGTACGAAAGCTAAATTAGCAAGTTAGACTTCTAAGGGCAATAAATGGAGTACAACGGTCCACTTTGAAGCTTTGGAATTGCTCAACTCTCTCCATAGACGTGCTTTTCACGTTTTTGTGCAATTTGAAACATAACTCGGTCTATTCGCTTCTTTATCCATTGAAACCTTGTACGAAAGCTAAATTAGCAAGTTAGACTTCTAAGGGCAATAAATGGAGTACAACGGTCCACTTTGAAGCTTTGGAATTGCTCAACTCTCTCCATAGACGTGCTTTTCACGTTTTTGTGCAATTTGAAACATAACTCGGTCTATTCGCTTCTTTATCCATTGAAACCCTCTAAGAAAGCTAAATTAGCAAGTTAGACTTCTTAGAACAATAAATGGAGTACAACGGTCCACTTTGAAGCTTTGAAATTGCTCAACTCTCTCCATAGACGTGCTTTTCACGTTTTTGTGCAATTTGAAACATAACTCGGTCTATTCGCTTCTTTATCCATTGAAACCCTCTAAGAAAGCTAAATTAGCAAGTTAGACTTCTAAGGGCAATAAATGGAGTACAACGGTCCACTTTGAAGCTTTGGAATTGCTCAACTCTCTCCATAGACGTGCTTTTCACGTTTTTGTGCAATTTGAAACATAACTCGGTCTATTCGCTTCTTTATCCATTGAAACCTTGTACGAAAGCTCAATTAGCAAGTTAGACTTCTAAGGGCAATAAATGGAGTACAACGGCCACTTTGAAGCTTTGGAATTGCTCAACTCTCTCCATAGACGTGCTTTTCACGTTTTTGTGCAATTTGAAACATAACTCGGTCTATTCGCTTCTTTATCCATTGAAACCTTGTACGAAAGCTAAATTAGCAAGTTAGACTTCTAAGGGCAATAAATGGAGTATAACGGTCCACTTTGAAGCTTTGGAATTGCTCAACTCTCTCCATAGACGTGCTTTTCACGTTTTTGTGCAATTTGAAACATAACTCGGTCTATTCGCATCTTTATCTAACGAAACGTTATACGAAAGCTAGGCTAGCAAGTCAGACTTCTAAGAACACTCAATGGAGTACAACGGTCCACTTTGATGCTTTGGAATTGCTCAACTCTCTCCATAGACGTGCTTTTCATGTTTTTGTACAATTTGAAACATAACTCGGTCTATTCGCTTCTTTATCCATTGAAACCCTCTAAGAAAGCTAAATTAGCAAGTTAGACTTCTAAGGGCAATAAATGGAGTACAACGGTCCACTTTGAAGCTTTGAAATTGCTCAACTCTCTCCATAGACGTGCTTTTCACGTTTTTTTGCAATTTGAAACATAACTCGGTCTATTCGCTTCTTTATCCATTGAAACCCTCTAAGAAAGCTAAATTAGCAAGTTAGACTTCTTAGAACAATAAATGGAGTACAACGGTCCACTTTGATGCTTTGGAATTGCTCAACTCTCTCCATAGATGTGCTTTTCTCGTTTTTATGCAATTTGAAGCATAACTTGGTCTATTCGCATCTTTATCCATTGAAACCTTGTACGAAAGCTAAATTAGCAAGTGAGACTTCTTAGAATAATAAATGGAGTGCAACAGTCCACTTTGATGCTTTGGAATTGCTCAACTCTCTCCATAGATGTGCTTTTCTCGTTTTTGTGCAATTTGAAACATAACTTGGTCTATTCGCATCTTTATCTAACGAAACGTTATACGAAAGCTAGGCTAGCAAGTCAGACTTCTAAGAACACTCAATGGAGTACAACGGTCCACTTTGATGCTTTGGAATTGCTCAACTCTCTCCATAGACGTGCTTTTCATGTTTTTGTACAATTTGAAACATAACTCGGTCTATTCGCTTCTTTATCCATTGAAACCCTCTAAGAAAGCTAAATTAGCAAGTTAGACTTCTAAGGGCAATAAATGGAGTACAACGGTCCACTTTGAAGCTTTGGAATTGCTCAACTCTCTCCATAGACGTGCTTTTCACGTTTTTGTGCAATTTGAAACATAACTCGGTCTATTCGCTTCTTTATCCATTGAAACCTTGTACGAAAGCTAAATTAGCAAGTTAGACTTCTAAGGGCAATAAATGGAGTACAACGGTCCACTTTGAAGCTTTGGAATTGCTCAACTCTCTCCATAGACGTGCTTTTCACGTTTTTGTGCAATTTGAAACATAACTCGGTCTATTCGCTTCTTTATCCATTGAAACCCTCTACGAAAGCTAAATTAGCAAGTTAGACTTCTTAGAACAATAAATGGAGTACAACGGTCCACTTTGATGCTTTGGAATTGCTCAACTCTCTCCATAGATGTGCTTTTCTCGTTTTTGTGCAATTTGAAACATAACTTGGTCTATTCGCATCTTTATCCATTGAAACCTTGTACGAAAGCTAAATTAGCAAGTGAGACTTCTTAGAACAATAAATGGAGTGCAACAGTCCACTTTGATGCTTTGGAATTGCTCAACTCTCTCCATAGATGTGCTTTTCTCGTTTTTGTGCAATTTGAAACATAACTTGGTCTATTCGCATCTTTATCTAACGAAACGTTATACGAAAGCTAGGCTAGCAAGTCAGACTTCTAAGAACACTCAATGGAGTACAACGGTCCACTTTGATGCTTTGGATTTGCTCAACTCTCTCCATAGACGTGCTTTTCACGTTTTTGTGCAATTTGAAACGAAAGCTAAATTAGCAAGTGAGACTTCTAAGGGCAATAAATGGAGTACAACGGTCCACTTTGAAGCTTTGGAATTGCTCAACTCTCTCCATAGACGTGCTTTTCACGTTTTTGTGCAATTTGAAACATAACTCGGTCTATTCGCTTCTTTATCCATTGAAACCTTGTACGAAAGCTAAATTAGCAAGTTAGACTTCTAAGGGCAATAAATGGAGTACAACGGTCCACTTTGATGCTTTGGAATTGCTCAACTCTCTCCATAGACGTGCTTTTCACGTTTTTGTGTAATTTGAAACATAACTTGGTCTATTCACATCTTTATCTAACGAAACGTTATACGAAAGCTAAGCTAGCAAGTCAGACTTCTAAGAACACTCAATGGAGTACAATGATCCACTTTGAAGCTTTGGAATTGCTCAACTCTCTCCATAGACGTGCTTTTCACGTTTTTGTGCAATTTGAAACGAAAGCTAAATTAGCAAGTTAGACTTCTAAGGGCAATAAATGGAGTACAACGGTCCACTTTGAAGCTTTAAAATTGCTCAACTCTCTCCATAGACGTGCTTTTCATGTTTTTGTGCAATTTGAAACATAACTCGGTCTATTCGCTTCTTTATCCATTGAAACCCTCTAAGAAAGCTAAATTAGCAAGTTAGACTTCTTAGAACAATAAATGGAGTACAAAGGTCCACTTTGAAGCTTTGGAATTGCTCAACTCTCTCCATAGACGTGCTTTTCACGTTTTTGTGCAATTTGAAACATAACTCGGTCTATTCGCTTCTTTATCCATTGAAACCTTGTACGAAAGCTCAATTAGCAAGTTAGACTTCTAAGGGCAATAAATGGAGTACAACGGCCACTTTGAAGCTTTGGAATTGCTCAACTCTCTCCATAGACGTGCTTTTCACGTTTTTGTGCAATTTGAAACATAACTCGGTCTATTCGCTTCTTTATCCATTGAAACCCTCTAAGAAAGCTAAATTAGCAAGTTAGACTTCTTAGAACAATAAATGGAGTACAACGGTCCACTTTGATGCTTTGGAATTGCTCAACTCTCTCCATAGATGTGCTTTTCTCGTTTTTGTGCAATTTGAAACATAACTTGGTCTATTCGCATCTTTATCCATTGAAACCTTGTACGAAAGCTAAATTAGCAAGTGAGACTTCTTAGAACAATAAATGGAGTGCAACAGTCCACTTTGATGCTTTGGAATTGCTCAACTCTCTCCATAGATGTGCTTTTCTCGTTTTTGTGCAATTTGAAACATAACTTGGTCTATTCGCATCTTTATCTAACGAAACGTTATACGAAAGCTAGGCTAGCAAGTCAGACTTCTAAGAACACTCAATGGAGTACAACGGTCCACTTTGATGCTTTGGAATTGCTCAACTCTCTCCATAGACGTGCTTTTCATGTTTTTGTGCAATTTGAAACATAACTCGGTCTATTCGCTTCTTTATCCATTGAAACCCTCTAAGAAAGCTAAATTAGCAAGTTAGACTTCTAAGGGCAATAAATGGAGTACAACGGTCCACTTTGAAGCTTTGGAATTGCTCAACTCTCTCCATAGACGTGCTTTTCACGTTTTTGTGCAATTTGAAACATAACTCGGTCTATTCGCTTCTTTATCCATTGAAACCTTGTACGAAAGCTAAATTAGCAAGTTAGACTTCTAAGGGCAATAAATGGAGTACAACGGTCCACTTTGAAGCTTTGGAATTGCTCAACTCTCTCCATAGACGTGCTTTTCACGTTTTTGTTCAATTTGAAACATAACTCGGTCTATTCGCTTCTTTATCCATTGAAACCTTGTACGAAAGCTAAATTAGCAAGTTAGACTTCTAAGGGCAATAAATGGAGTATAACGGTCCACTTTGAAGCTTTGGAATTGCTCAACTCTCTCCATAGACGTGCTTTTCACGTTTTTGTGCAATTTGAAACATAACTCGGTCTATTCGCTTCTTTATCCATTGAAACCTTGTACGAAAGCTAAATTAGCAAGTTAGACTTCTAAGGGCAATAAATGGAGTACAACGGTCCACTTTGATGCTTTGGAATTGCTCAACTCTCTCCATAGACGTGCTTTTCACGTTTTTGTGTAATTTGAAACATAACTTGGTCTATTCACATCTTTATCTAACGAAACGTTATACGAAAGCTAAGCTAGCAAGTCAGACTTCTAAGAACACTCAATGGAGTACAATGATCCACTTTGAAGCTTTGGAATTGCTCAACTCTCTCCATAGACGTGCTTTTCACGTTTTTGTGCAATTTGAAACGAAAGCTAAATTAGCAAGTTAGACTTCTAAGGGCAATAAATGGAGTACAACGGTCCACTTTGAAGCTTTAAAATTGCTCAACTCTCTCCATAGACGTGCTTTTCATGTTTTTGTGCAATTTGAAACATAACTCGGTCTATTCGCTTCTTTATCCATTGAAACCCTCTAAGAAAGCTAAATTAGCAAGTTAGACTTCTTAGAACAATAAATGGAGCACAACGGTCCACTTTGAAGCTTTGGAATTGCTCAACTCTCTCCATAGACGTGCTTTTCACGTTTTTGTGCAATTTGAAACATAACTCGGTCTATTCGCTTCTTTATCCATTGAAACCTTGTACGAAAGCTCAATTAGCAAGTTAGACTTCTAAGGGCAATAAATGGAGTACAACGGCCACTTTGAAGCTTTGGAATTGCTCAACTCTCTCCATAGACGTGCTTTTCACGTTTTTGTGCAATTTGAAACATAACTCGGTCTATTCGCTTCTTTATCCATTGAAACCCTCTAAGAAAGCTAAATTAGCAAGTTAGACTTCTTAGAACAATAAATGGAGTACAACGGTCCACTTTGATGCTTTGGAATTGCTCAACTCTCTCGATAGATGTGCTTTTCTCGTTTTTGTGCAATTTGAAACATAACTTGGTCTATTCGCATCTTTATCCATTGAAACCTTGTACGAAAGCTAAATTAGCAAGTGAGACTTCTTAGAACAATAAATGGAGTGCAACAGTCCACTTTGATGCTTTGGAATTGCTCAACTCTCTCCATAGATGTGCTTTTCTCGTTTTTGTGCAATTTGAAACATAACTTGGTCTATTCGCATCTTTATCTAACGAAACGTTATACGAAAGCTAGGCTAGCAAGTCAGACTTCTAAGAACACTCAATGGAGTACAACGGTCCACTTTGATGCTTTGGAATTGCTCAACTCTCTCCATAGACGTGCTTTTCATGTTTTTGTGCAATTTGAAACATAACTCGGTCTATTCGCTTCTTTATCCATTGAAACCCTCTAAGAAAGCTAAATTAGCAAGTTAGACTTCTAAGGGCAATAAATGGAGTACAACGGTCCACTTTGAAGCTTTGGAATTGCTCAACTCTCTCCATAGACGTGCTTTTCACGTTTTTGTGCAATTTGAAACATAACTCGGTCTATTCGCTTCTTTATCCATTGAAACCTTGTACGAAAGCTAAATTAGCAAGTTAGACTTCTAAGGGCAATAAATGGAGTACAACGGTCCACTTTGAAGCTTTGGAATTGCTCAACTCTCTCCATAGACGTGCTTTTCACGTTTTTGTGCAATTTGAAACATAACTCGGTCTATTCGCTTCTTTATCCATTGAAACCTTGTACGAAAGCTAAATTAGCAAGTTAGACTTCTAAGGGCAATAAATGGAGTATAACGGTCCACTTTGAAGCTTTGGAATTGCTCAACTCTCTCCATAGACGTGCTTTTCACGTTTTTGTGCAATTTGAAATATAACTCGGTCTATTCGCTTCTTTATCCATTGAAACCTTGTACGAAAGCTAAATTAGCAAGTTAGACTTCTAAGGGCAATAAATGGAGTACAACGGCCACTTTGAAGCTTTGGAATTGCTCAACTCTCTCCATAGACGTGCTTTTCACGTTTTTGTGCAATTTGAAACATAACTCGGTCTATTCACTTCTTTATCCATTGAAACCCTCTAAGAAAGCTAAATTAGCAAGTTAGACTTCTTAGAACAATAAATGGAGTACAACGGTCCACTTTGAAGCTTTGGAATTGCTCAACTCTCTCCATAGACGTGCTTTTCACGTTTTTGTGCAATTTGAAACATAACTCGGTCTATTCGCTTCTTTATCCATTGAAACCTTGTACGAAAGCTAAATTAGCAAGTGAGACTTCTAAGGGCAATAAATGGAGTACAACGTGTTGGATCGGATGGCACCACAAGAGGGGGGGTGAATTGTGTCCTTAGTCAATTTTAGACTAGGTCACCTTTTTTTTTGTTTCACCCTAAGCGGAAGCTAAATACCAAATTGAGTACTAGTGTAGATGTATATAAATCAAGTAGAACAATCAATTCGAGCAAATCACATATAAAATCCTAATATGATTGTATGGTCTCCTAATGGCAGATTTGAGCACAAAGCAATCAAATAAGCTCAAGCAAGTCAAGGACAATTGATATAAGCAAGATAGATAACTTTAAGATCAAGAACCAAGCAAGATGATCAAGTATGTATATGTCACTTGTAAAACAAATGTAATTAGGGCACAAAATCAGATTTGACAATTAATTGAACAAGCTTGACTCTAGCAACCTAAATGATCAATTTCAAGTATGTATGATATGAGAATGCAATGCTAATTGAAATTGCTGGAAAGTAAAAGAGGCAAGAGATTTATAGTGGTTCGGCTTAACCCAAGCCTACTCCACTCCCCAAGTCCCACTTGGGAATTTCAAACACTCCACTATAGCTTGTTCAACCGAGTCAAGCGGAACTCATACAACCAGTGTTTTTGTAGCTCAAACACCAAACTTTACACACCGTGTGGTTTATAGCTCACCACACCAAACTCTACACACCGTGTGGTTTGTAGCTCACCACACTAACTTAATCAACAAAATACAAGCTCAAAAATGGCTCTAAGAATAACCGGGTATGAGATAAGTTTAGGCTCAAAGGCTGGCTCTTTAGTAGCTAGATATGGAAGTGTTTAGGCTCAATTTATGTTCTGGAAATCAGATTGTTCAAGTAAGAAAATGGCTCTTGAGGAAATGATAAGAATCAAGTAAGAAAGGCTCAAGAGTAACAATAAAGCTTTACTTGGCTAGTGTGTATGATCTCTCTTCAAAATCAAGTATGTAATCAAGGAATGAATGAGTGAAAGAATGAAAGCTTAGAAGATGAAGAACACTAGAGAGAGAGAGTGTAATTTTCGGCCAAGTATATGCACCATAGACAAAGAGTTAGTTTTTATAGAAATTGTGGAGTGTAAGCTCATGAAATGAGAGCCATTGGATTGATATGAAAGATATGGACCCTTGGATCATTATAGACGTTAGATGGCTTAGAGAAGTGTGAAAATGATTACAACAAGTCTTTTTTGGTAGGAAGAAATAATGGCTTTTGGATGGATATAGACTTTGGAGGCCATCTTGAAAGATACAACAATTGACTTGAGAAAAGTTTGTCTTTTAGGTGGAGTAAATCATGGCTTTTGGATGGATATAGACTTTAGAGGCATCTTGAAAGATACAACAATTGACTTGAGAAAAGTTTGTCTCTTAGGTGGAATAAATGATGGCCTTTGGATCAAATGAAGATTCAATTTTGGCCATAGGATGTAAAGTAGGAGAGATAAGAATAAGGCTTGAATCTTTGGCCATTGGATTAAAATGTGATTTTGATGTAGAGAGAATATGATCCATTGGATGTGGAGTGTCTTGGTGGGAAAGAGAAATGGTTTTGAAATAAAGCTTCCCACACATGTGAAGAGAAAAACTTGTCATAAGACTTGTTGTGCCTCTTGTCTCCTCCTTTCAAATTAACTTTTCCTTCTCTTCTCTTTTTGGCTCCAAGTCTTCTAGTTAAGATGTAACTATGGTTAACTTGTCTTCTTTGCCATGTCATCAATGCCATGTCATTAATGCCATGTCAACAATGCCATGTCAGCTGCCACGTCACGTCCGTCGATTCTGACTTTGACTAGAAAGTTAATTTTACTTCAATTGATCCCAATTAAGCTCCAAGACATCTTTGGCAAAACTTGACTTATGTTGACCACGAAATTGACTTTCTTAATCATGTTTGACACTGATTAAGCCTTCACTAATGTTGGTCAAGGATGACATTAGGACCAATTTACGTTTTGGTCACCCTACACACAAATCATACTCAAGACATGCTATGTAAACCCTTTTAGGATTTCTTGCAATTAGTCCACGTTAGTTCAATAATCAAATCATCAAATAAGCACAATTGAACTAGTTTAATATAAGTCTTGAATTCCTAAACTAATCAAGTAGCCATATGCACCTAGGTTTCTCAATACAATCAATAGATCAAAGTTCAATCAAAACATGCCGTTGTAATCACTCAAACATATATTCAACATTCTCCCCCTTTTGATGATTACAAAATAACTTATGTAACTTTGAGCTATTTTCTTTAATTCACATGAGAAACTCTCCCCCTCACATTATGCTTCACACAAATAAACTTCCTATAAGCATATGTTTCAATAAACACAAGGGAATTGCAATTCAAGACAAGTAAAGTATCAATAGGCAAGGTCTATACAATATGACATTCAAGTTCCTCCCCCTTAACCTATGCATACCAAACTTTAAAGTTCAAAGTATATTTCTCCCCCTTTATTTTGTAAATGCATCCAAAAGGTGTTCAATATAAGCAATGCATAAAATTCATACACATATCAAGGACTCATTCTCATGCCAAGATTACCTCTTAAAAATTCAAATCTCTCTTGGTTTAGAGGTTTCGTTAGTATGTCCGCAAGTTGGTTCATTGTGTCCACATAATCTAATTTAATTGTCCCTTGAGTCACATGGTCTCTAATAAAATGATGCCTAATTTCAATATGTTTAGCCTTAGAATGATGCACCGGATTTTTAGAAAGGCTAATGGCACTAGTATTATCACAATATATAAGAATATCTTTTAATTTAAGTCCAAAATCATTTAGTTGTTGTCTAATCCATAAGAGTTGAGCACAACAACTCCCTATAGCCATATATTCGGCTTCGGTGGTAGATAGGGCTACACAAGGTTGTTTCTTGGAGAACCAAGAAATAAGCATACTTCCTAGGAATTGACATGTACCCGAAGTACTCTTTCTATTTATCTTACACCCAGCAAAATCAGCATCACTATATGCATATAAATCAAACAAAGAATTTTTATCATACCATATGCCAAGAGTTGATGTATGCCTAAGGTACCTAAATATTCTCTTAACCGCTAGGAAATGAGAATGCATAGGTTGACTTTGAAATCTAGCACACATGCATACACTAAACATGATGTCGGGTCTACTAGATGTCAAATATAAAAGTGAACCAATCATGGACCTATACATTTTAGAATCATAAGGTTGTCCATCTTCATCTTTTTCAAGTTTAGTTGTCACACTCATGGGAGTAGGAGAAGGGTTCAAAGAATCAAAACCAAACTTTTTAAGCATATCATGAATATATTTGGTTTGACTAATATGTATACCTCCCTTAGTTTGTTTAACTTGCAGTCCTAAAAAGAAGGTAAGTTCACCCATCATAGACATCTCAAATTCACTTTTCATGCACAACTCAAATTCTTTGCACATAGCATCATTAGTAGCACCAAATATTATGTCATCTACATATATTTGAACAATAAGCATATCATGACCTTTTTCCTTCAAGAACAAAGTGCTATCAATTTTTCCTCTTTTAAAACCATTTTGAATTAAGAAGGAGGAAAGTCTATCATACCATGCCCTAGGTGCTTGTTTCAACCCATACAAGGCTTTTGTCAATTTATAAACATAGTTTGGAAAGTTAGGATCTTCAAATCCGGGTGGTTGCTTTACATACACATTCTCATTGATAAAACCATTCAAAAATGCACTTTTGACATCCATTTGATAAAGTTTAAAACCTTTGAAACATGCAAATGCCATAAGCAACCTAATAGCTTCTAACCTAGCTACGGGGGCAAATGTTTCTTCATAGTCAATCCCTTCTTCTTGGTTGTACCCTTGTGCAACCAACCTAGCCTTGTTTCTAATAACTTCACCATCTTCATTCATTTTGTTCTTAAACACCCATTTAGTTCCAATTATGGTTTGGTCTTTAGGTCTTGGAACTAAATGCCAAACTTCATTCCTAGTGAATTGATTCAACTCATCTTGCATAGCAATAATCCATTTATCATCAAGCAAAGCATCATCAATGTTTCTAGGTTCTATTTGAGAAATTAAGGCATAAGAACCATGCACATCAACAATTAAAGCAGTATTCATTAAATTTGCAGTCACATTATCTACCACATTAGCATGCATATCATTATCATTAGGAGCTAAGTGAGATCTACGAGTCCTTACCCCTTGATGCAAATCGCCAATTATGAGTTGTTTGGGATGCTTATGTTTGTCCTTCACTTGCAACCATGATGTAGGAGCTGTAGTTTCACTATTGGAGGCCACGGGTGCAACCTCACTTTCTTCCAAGCCCACGGGTGCATCACTATTTTGTGTCTCCTCGTGCTCATTTCCTCCCTCTTTGCTTGGTCCATCATCTTTAGGTGTAGGAGAGTCATCTTTATCATCTTTTAAGCTCAACTTCTCCAAACCTAACTCAATGTCATCATTCTCAAGCAAAGGGTCAAATGCAAGAGTTTCAATAAATTTAACATGAATGGACTCTTCTATTCTCCTAGACTTTGGATTGTAAACTCTATAAGCTCTAGAAGTTAAAGCATAGCCAACAAATACACAAGGAGTAGATTTTGCATCAAATTTATCTAAGTCATCCTTAGTGTTTAGTACATAACATTTGCAACCAAAAACTCTAAAGTAGTCAACCTTAGGTTTTCTATCATTCCAAATCTCATAAGGTGTCTTATTTATCTTCTTTCTAATAGACAACCTATTTGTAACATAGCATGCACAATTAATGGCCTCGGCCCACAAGAACTTAGGCAAATCATGTTCACAAAGCATAGTCCTAGCAATTTCTTGTAAAGTTCTATTTTTCCTTTCTACCACCCCATTTTGTTGGGGTGTCCTAGGTGAAGAGAAATCATGTCTAATGCCATATTCATCACATAGATCAATAAATGCATGATTATCAAATTCTCCTCCATGATCACTCCTAATCTTGCTAATGCTTATGTTCTTTTCATTTTGAAGCCTCTTGATTAGTTTTGAAAACTCATGAATGGTCTCATGTTTATGTGCAAGGAAAATCACCCAAGTATATCTAGAATAATCATCAACAATTACAAAGGCATAGGATCTACCACCTACACTTTTAACTCTACTTGGACCAAACAAATCAAGATGCAAAAGTTCTAAAACCCTAGTAGTTGAAATCTGGTTTTTAGACTTGAAAGACTCCCTAGTGTGTTTTCCTCTAATGCATGGCTCACAAGCATCATACATGTCAAAGTTCAAAGAAGGTATTCCTCTAACAAGATTATTTCTAACCAATTTTTCAATTGTAGAAATTCCTATATGTCCTAATCTTCTATGCCATATATTCACATCACTAATATTGGAAATCAAGCATTTAAGTTTGCAATCATTCAAGTCTTTCAAATTAATAGAATACACATTACCATCTCTTTTTCCTACAAGCACACATTCATTCATGGCATTTAAAAACTCACACTTTGAATCATCAAAACATATGCGCAAGCCACCATCACACAATTGAGAAATACTAAGAAGGTTAAAAGATAATCCATCAACTAATTGCACATTAGAGATAGAGAAAGAGGATACATCACCTATGGATCCTTGACCAAGGATCCTACCCTTCTTGTTGTCACCAAAAGTCACATGACCACCATTAGAGAACTTCTTGAGAGAAGAAAAAGAACTTGAGTTCCCGGTCATGTGTCTTGAGCAACCACTATCCAAGTACCACTTGGAAGCCTTAGAACTTTTGATTTTCAAGAACACCTACATTAGTTCAATTCGCTTTAGGTACCCAATTTCTTTTGGGTCCTAGGAGGTTAGCATCAAGAATCTTGGTTCCCTTTGGAACCCACATTTGCTTAACTTTCTTGCCAAACACATATTGAAACTTTGGAAAAACTTTGGCATTCAAGTTATGCATATATGCATCATTTGAAGAATGAAATGAAGTGCTAGCATACATAGAGCCTTGTGGAGCTCTAGGAGCCCTAGAATACCTTATGGGTTGCCCTAATTTCTTAGGAAACCCTACGGGTCTCTTGGGACCAGAATTGATATCATTCTTCCAAGGCTGATTTGGCACACCCCTAATGAGAATAGGCCTATGTCTCACGGATTGGACAAATGATACATGTTCATGATGTGATTTCGAAGTACTAGCATGTATATCATTCAAAGCATTGTAGTTAGGAGGTGAAAAAATCATTTTCTTTGGAAAACAATCCTCCTTCATGTCATTCAAGGAATGCAAATATCCATGTGATACGAAAGATGTAGAAATATCATGCATATCACATTTCTTCAATTTTATATCATCACCAACATAACCTAAACCCGATTTGTCCAAAGATTGTCTAAGGCATGATAAGAGTGAATCAAGTCTAGAAGATCCCACACTAAACTTCGAGAAAGATTTCTCTAGATCCTCATATCTCAATTTCAAAGCGTCTAATTCATTTTGAACAATAGAGTCATCGTGTGACTCTTGGTTCTCATTAGGCACAATAGCAATCAATTTCAAATCATCATACTCTTCTTGCAAGGTACTAAGTTTAAATTGCAAATCTTCAATCAAAGGTTCATGATCACACTTAGACATGTTATTAGCACACACGGCAGCAAGCATATCGCACTTTTCATCACATTTAGCATTGAGATCATCAATGGTCTTTTCATGCTCTTCTACCTTAGCATTTAAACAATCAATCTCATTTTTCAATTGTTTCTTTTCCTTATGCATTTTCCTATTCTTATCATTCATGTCATTAAGTAAGGAAAGCAAATCATCAATAGACACATCATCATCATCATTATCAAAAGAATTTACCTCCTCATCCGGATCGGATGAGTTTCCTTTGGCCATCAAGCAAAATCTAGCAAACTCATCCTCACTTGAAGAGCTTTCGGAGTCCGAATCACTCCAAGTAGCTTTGAAGGCTCTCTTGGATTGCTCCTTGCTCTTATCTTTCTTCTTTGGACACTCATACTTCATGTGCCCCTTCTTGCCACACTCAAAGCACCTCAAATCTTTGTCTTGCTCCTCATGGTTCCCTTTGGAGTCGCTTTGATCCCCACGACCAGATTTGAAGTTGTCCCTCTTTGAGTGGCCAAAAGGTCTACCACCTTGTTTCTTCTTGTTTATCAAGTATCTCTTGAACCTCCTTGTCATTAAGGCTACTTCCTCATCACTCAAATCATCTCCACTATCACCTTTGGAGGCAAAAGCAATGCTCTTCTTTTTGGTGTCCTCTTTTTGAGCTTCTCTTGCCTTCAAGTTTGTCTCATATACCAGAAGTGATCCTACAAGCTCATCCAACTTCAAAATTTTGAGATCTTTAGCTTCTTGGATGGCAGTCACTTTGGCATCCCATGCTTCCGGAAGACTTCTCAAGTACTTTTGCACCTTTTCTTGATTGGAGAATGTCTTCCCTAAAGATTCAAGAGAATTCAGAATTTTGGTTAGTCTAATATCCATATCGGTAATAGACTCATGTGGAAACATAGTGAACAATTCATATGAATGCATGAGCATGTTAATCTTAGACTCCTTTACTTGATTAGTTCCCTCATGCTTCATCTCTAACCTAGTCCACATATCTTGAGCCGAAATGCATGTAGAAATATGTTTAGCTTCAATTGAATTCAATGCATTAAATAAAATAGACATAGCTTTAGCATTCAAAGAAATCTTTTTCTTATCATTATCATCCCATTTATCCCTAGGTTTTGAAATCTCTTTTTCGACATCACCGATCTTGGTGGTGATGGTAGGCTCATAAGGTCCATCCTCTATGACATACCACAAATCAATATCAAGAGACATGAAATAAAGTTTCATTCTCATTTTCCAATGGTCATAGTCTTCTCCATTAAAGAATGGAGGTCTACCACTAGATTGACCCTCTAACACATGATCATGTCTACCACTAGTAGATGCCATCATATAAATCACTAATAATGCACAAGAAAATTACTTCTATATGCAAGGGAACACAAGCTTCGATACCACTTGTTGGATCGGATGGCACCACAAGAGGGGGGGTGAATTGTGTCCTTACTCAATTTTAGACTAGGTCACCTTTTTTTTTGTTTCACCCTAAGCGGAAGCTAAATACCAAATTGAGTACTAGTGTAGATGTATATAAATCAAGTAGAACAATCAATTCGAGCAAATCACATATAAAATCCTAATATGATTGTATGGTCTCCTAATGGCAGATTTGAGCACAAAGCAATCAAATAAGCTCAAGCAAGTCAAGGACAATTGATATAAGCAAGATAGATAACTTTAAGATCAAGAACCAAGCAAGATGATCAAGTATGTATATGTCACTTGTAAAACAAATGTAATTAGGGCACAAAATCAGATTTGACAATTAATTGAACAAGCTTGACTCTAGCAACCTAAATGATCAATTTCAAGTATGTATGATATGAGAATGCAATGCTAATTGAAATTGCTGGAAAGTAAAAGAGGCAAGAGATTTATAGTGGTTCGGCTTAACCCAAGCCTACTCCACTCCCCAAGTCCCACTTGGGAATTTCAAACACTCCACTATAGCTTGTTCAACCGAGTCAAGCGGAACTCATACAACCAGTGTTTTTGTAGCTCAAACACCAAACTTTACACACCGTGTGGTTTATAGCTCACCACACCAAACTCTACACACCGTGTGGTTTGTAGCTCACCACACTAACTTAATCAACAAAATACAAGCTCAAAAATGGCTCTAAGAATAACCGGGTATGAGATAAGTTTAGGCTCAAAGGCTGGCTCTTTAGTAGCTAGATATGGAAGTGTTTAGGCTCAATTTATGTTCTGGAAATCAGATTGTTCAAGTAAGAAAATGGCTCTTGAGGAAATGATAAGAATCAAGTAAGAAAGGCTCAAGAGTAACAATAAAGCTTTACTTGGCTAGTGTGTATGATCTCTCTTCAAAATCAAGTATGTAATCAAGGAATGAATGAGTGAAAGAATGAAAGCTTAGAAGATGAAGAACACTAGAGAGAGAGAGTGTAATTTTCGGCCAAGTATATGCACCATAGACAAAGAGTTAGTTTTTATAGAAATTGTGGAGTGTAAGCTCATGAAATGAGAGCCATTGGATTGATATGAAAGATATGGACCCTTGGATCATTATAGACGTTAGATGGCTTAGAGAAGTGTGAAAATGATTACAACAAGTCTTTTTTGGTAGGAAGAAATAATGGCTTTTGGATGGATATAGACTTTGGAGGCCATCTTGAAAGATACAACAATTGACTTGAGAAAAGTTTGTCTTTTAGGTGGAGTAAATCATGGCTTTTGGATGGATATAGACTTTAGAGGCATCTTGAAAGATACAACAATTGACTTGAGAAAAGTTTGTCTCTTAGGTGGAATAAATGATGGCCTTTGGATCAAATGAAGATTCAATTTTGGCCATAGGATGTAAAGTAGGAGAGATAAGAATAAGGCTTGAATCTTTGGCCATTGGATTAAAATGTGATTTTGATGTAGAGAGAATATGATCCATTGGATGTGGAGTGTCTTGGTGGGAAAGAGAAATGGTTTTGAAATAAAGCTTCCCACACATGTGAAGAGAAAAACTTGTCATAAGACTTGTTGTACCTCTTGTCTCCTCCTTTCAAATTAACTTTTCCTTCTCTTCTCTTTTTGGCTCCAAGTCTTCTAGTTAAGATGTAACTATGGTTAACTTGTCTTCTTTGCCATGTC
Organism: Tripterygium wilfordii; assembly: GCF_013401445.1. Taxonomy (NCBI): domain Eukaryota; kingdom Viridiplantae; phylum Streptophyta; class Magnoliopsida; order Celastrales; family Celastraceae; genus Tripterygium; species Tripterygium wilfordii. The sequence continues at coordinate 54,739 of NW_024056410.1, forward strand.
ATCAATGCCATGTCATTAATGCCATGTCAACAATGCCATGTCAGCTGCCACGTCACGTCCGTCGATTCTGACTTTGACTAGAAAGTTAATTTTACTTCAATTGATCCCAATTAAGCTCCAAGACATCTTTGGCAAAACTTGACTTATGTTGACCACGAAATTGACTTTCTTAATCATGTTTGACACTGATTAAGCCTTCACTAATGTTGGTCAAGGATGACATTAGGACCAATTTACGTTTTGGTCACCCTACACACAAATCATACTCAAGACATGCTATGTAAACCCTTTTAGGATTTCTTGCAATTAGTCCACGTTAGTTCAATAATCAAATCATCAAATAAGCACAATTGAACTAGTTTAATATAAGTCTTGAATTCCTAAACTAATCAAGTAGCCATATGCACCTAGGTTTCTCAATACAATCAATAGATCAAAGTTCAATCAAAACATGCCGTTGTAATCACTCAAACATATATTCAACACAACGGTCCACTTTGAAGCTTTGGAATTGCTCAACTCTCTCCATAGACGTGCTTTTCACGTTTTTGTGCAATTTGAAACATAACTCGGTCTATTCGCTTCTTTATCCATTGAAACCTTGTACGAAAGCTAAATTAGCAAGTTAGACTTCTAAGGGCAATAAATGGAGTACAACGGTCCACTTTGAAGCTTTGGAATTGCTCAACTCTCTCCATAGACGTGCTTTTCACGTTTTTTTGCAATTTGAAACATAACTCGGTCTATTCGCTTCTTTATCCATTGAAACCCTCTAAGAAAGCTAAATTAGCAAGTTAGACTTCTTAGAACAATAAATGGAGTACAACGGTCCACTTTGATGCTTTGGAATTGCTCAACTCTCTCCATAGATGTGCTTTTCTCGTTTTTATGCAATTTGAAGCATAACTTGGTCTATTCGCATCTTTATCCATTGAAACCTTGTACGAAAGCTAAATTAGCAAGTGAGACTTCTTAGAACAATAAATGGAGTGCAACAGTCCACTTTGATGCTTTGGAATTGCTCAACTCTCTCCATAGATGTGCTTTTCTCGTTTTTGTGCAATTTGAAACATAACTTGGTCTATTCGCATCTTTATCTAACGAAACGTTATACGAAAGCTAGGCTAGCAAGTCAGACTTCTAAGAACACTCAATGGAGTACAACGGTCCACTTTGATGCTTTGGAATTGCTCAACTCTCTCCATAGACGTGCTTTTCATGTTTTTGTGCAATTTGAAACATAACTCGGTCTATTCGCTTCTTTATCCATTGAAACCCTCTAAGAAAGCTAAATTAGCAAGTTAGACTTCTAAGGGCAATAAATGGAGTACAACGGTCCACTTTGAAGCTTTGGAATTGCTCAACTCTCTCCATAGACGTGCTTTTCACGTTTTTGTGCAATTTGAAACATAACTCGGTCTATTGGCTTCTTTATCCATTGAAACCTTGTACGAAAGCTAAATTAGCAAGTTAGACTTCTAAGGGCAATAAATGGAGTATAACGGTCCACTTTGAAGCTTTGGAATTGCTCAACTCTCTCCATAGACGTGCTTTTCACGTTTTTGTGCAATTTGAAACATAACTCGGTCTATTCGCTTCTTTATCCATTGAAACCTTGTACGAAAGCTAAATTAGCAAGTTAGACTTCTAAGGGCAATAAATGGAGTATAACGGTCCACTTTGAAGCTTTGGAATTGCTCAACTCTCTCCATAGACGTGCTTTTCACGTTTTTGTGCAATTTGAAACATAACTCGGTCTATTCGCTTCTTTATCCATTGAAACCTTGTACGAAAGCTAAATTAGCAAGTTAGACTTCTAAGGGCAATAAATGGAGTACAACGGCCACTTTGAAGCTTTGGAATTGCTCAACTCTCTCCATAGACGTGCTTTTCACGTTTTTGTGTAATTTGAAACATAACTCGGTCTATTCGCTTCTTTATCCATTGAAACCCTCTAAGAAAGCTAAATTAGCAAGTTAGACTTCTTAGAACAATAAATGGAGTACAACGGTCCACTTTGAAGCTTTGGAATTGCTCAACTCTCTCCATAGACGTGCTTTTCACTTTTTGTGCAATTTGAAACATAACTCGGTCTATTCGCTTCTTTATCCATTGAAACCTTGTACGAAAGCTAAATTAGCAAGTTAGACTTCTAAGGGCAATAAATGGAGTACAACGGCCACTTTGAAGCTTTGGAATTGCTCAACTCTCTCCATAGACGTGCTTTTCACGTTTTTGTGCAATTTGAAACATAACTCGGTCTATTCGCTTCTTTATCCATTGAAACCTTGTACGAAAGCTAAATTAGCAAGTGAGACTTCTAAGGGCAATAAATGGAGTACAACGGTCCACTTTGAAGCTTTGGAATTGCTCAACTCTCTCCATAGACGTGCTTTTCACGTTTTTGTGCAATTTGAAACATAACTCGGTCTATTCGCTTCTTTATCCATTGAAACCTTGTACGAAAGCTAAATTAGCAAGTTAGACTTCTAAGGGCAATAAATGGAGTACAACGGTCCACTTTGAAGCTTTGGAATTGCTCAACTCTCTCCATAGACGTGCTTTTCACGTTTTTTTGCAATTTGAAACATAACTCGGTCTATTCGCTTCTTTATCCATTGAAACCTAATACGAAAGCTAAATTAGCAAGTTAGACTTCTAAGGGCAATAAATGGAGTACAACGGTCCACTTTGAAGCTTTAGAATTGCTCAACTCTCTCCATAGACGTGCTTTTCATGTTTTTGTGCAATTTGAAACATAACTCGGTCTATTCGCTTCTTTATCCATTGAAACCCTCTAAGAAAGTTAAATTAGCAAGTTAGACTTCTTAGAACAATAAATGGAGTACAACGGTCCACTTTGATGCTTTGGAATTGCTCAACTCTCTCCATAGATGTGCTTTTCTCGTTTTTGTGCAATTTGAAACATAACTCGGTCTATTCGCTTCTTTATCCATTGAAACCTTGTACGAAAGCTAAATTAGCAAGTGAGACTTCTTAGAACAATAAATGGAGTGCAACAGTCCACTTTGATGCTTTGGAATTGCTCAACTCTCTCCATAGATGTGCTTTTCTCGTTTTTGTGCAATTTGAAACATAACTTGGTCTATTCGCATCTTTATCTAACGAAACGTTATACGAAAGCTAGGCTAGCAAGTCAGACTTCTAAGAACACTCAATGGAGTACAACGGTCCACTTTGATGCTTTGGAATTGCTCAACTCTCTCCATAGACGTGCTTTTCATGTTTTTGTACAATTTGAAACATAACTCGGTCTATTCGCTTCTTTATCCATTGAAACCCTCTAAGAAAGCTAAATTAGCAAGTTAGACTTCTAAGGGCAATAAATGGAGTACAACGGTCCACTTTGAAGCTTTGGAATTGCTCAACTCTCTCCATAGACGTGCTTTTCACGTTTTTGTGCAATTTGAAACATAACTCGGTCTATTCGCTTCTTTATCCATTGAAACCTTGTACGAAAGCTAAATTAGCAAGTTAGACTTCTAAGGGCAATAAATGGAGTACAACGGTCCACTTTGAAGCTTTGGAATTGGTCAACTCTCTCCATAGACGTGCTTTTCACGTTTTTGTGCAATTTGAAACATAACTCGGTCTATTCGCTTCTTTATCCATTGAAACCTTGTACGAAAGCTAAATTAGCAAGTTAGACTTCTAAGGGCAATAAATGGAGTATAACGGTCCACTTTGAAGCTTTGGAGTTGCTCAACTCTCTCCATAGACGTGCTTTTCACGTTTTTGTGCAATTTGAAACATAACTCGGTCTATTCGCTTCTTTATCCATTGAAACCTTGTACGAAAGCTAAATTAGCAAGTTAGACTTCTAAGGGCAATAAATGGAGTACAACGCCACTTTGAAGCTTTGGAATTGCTCAACTCTCTCCATAGACGTGCTTTTCACGTTTTTGTGCAATTTGAAACATAACTCGGTCTATTCGCTTCTTTATCCATTGAAACCCTCTAAGAAAGCTAAATTAGCAAGTTAGACTTCTTAGAACAATAAATGGAGTACAACGGTCCACTTTGAAGCTTTGGAATTGCTCAACTCTCTCCATAGACGTGCTTTTCACGTTTTTGTGCAATTTGAAACATAACTCGGTCTATTCGCTTCTTTATCCATTGAAACCTTGTACGAAAGCTAAATTAGCAAGTTAGACTTCTAAGGGCAATAAATGGAGTACAACGGCCACTTTGAAGCTTTGGAATTGCTCAACTCTCTCCATAGACGTGCTTTTCACGTTTTTGTGCAATTTGAAACATAACTCGGTCTATTCGCTTCTTTATCCATTGAAACCTTGTACGAAAGCTAAATTAGCAAGTGAGACTTCTAAGGGCAATAAATGGAGTACAACGGTCCACTTTGAAGCTTTGGAATTGCTCAACTCTCTCCATAGACGTGCTTTTCACGTTTTTGTGCAATTTGAAACATAACTCGGTCTATTCGCTTCTTTATCCATTGAAACCTTGTACGAAAGCTAAATTAGCAAGTTAGACTTCTAAGGGCAATAAATGGAGTACAACGGTCCACTTTGAAGCTTTGGAATTGCTCAACTCTCTCCATAGACGTGCTTTTCACGTTTTTTTGCAATTTGAAACATAACTCGGTCTATTCGCTTCTTTATCCATTGAAACCTTGTACGAAAGCTAAATTAGCAAGTTAGACTTCTAAGGGCAATAAATGGAGTACAACGGTCCACTTTGAAGCTTTAGAATTGCTCAACTCTCTCCATAGACGTGCTTTTCATGTTTTTGTGCAATTTGAAACATAACTCGGTCTATTCGCTTCTTTATCCATTGAAACCCTCTAAGAAAGCTAAATTAGCAAGTTAGACTTCTTAGAACAATAAATGGAGTACAACGGTCCACTTTGATGCTTTGGAATTGCTCAACTCTCTCCATAGATGTGCTTTTCTCGTTTTTGTGCAATTTGAAACATAACTCGGTCTATTCGCTTCTTTATCCATTGAAACCTTGTACGAAAGCTAAATTAGCAAGTGAGACTTCTTAGAACAATAAATGGAGTGCAACAGTCCACTTTGATGCTTTGGAATTGCTCAACTCTTTCCATAGATGTGCTTTTCTCGTTTTTGTGCAATTTGAAACATAACTTGGTCTATTCGCATCTTTATCTAACGAAACGTTATACGAAAGCTAGGCTAGCAAGTCAGACTTCTAAGAACACTCAATGGAGTACAACGGTCCACTTTGATGCTTTGGAATTGCTCAACTCTCTCCATAGACGTGCTTTTCATGTTTTTGTGCAATTTGAAACATAACTCGGTCTATTCGCTTCTTTATCCATTGAAACCCTCTAAGAAAGCTAAATTAGCAAGTTAGACTTCTAAGGGCAATAAATGGAGTACAACGGTCCACTTTGAAGCTTTGGAATTGCTCAACTCTCTCCATAGACGTGCTTTTCACGTTTTTGTGCAATTTGAAACATAACTCGGTCTATTCGCTTCTTTATCCATTGAAACCTTGTACGAAAGCTAAATTAGCAAGTTAGACTTCTAAGGGCAATAAATGGAGTACAACGGTCCACTTTAAAGCTTTGGAATTGGTCAACTCTCTCCATAGATGTGCTTTTCACGTTTTTGTGCAATTTGAAACATAACTCGGTCTATTCGCTTCTTTATCCATTGAAACCTTGTACGAAAGCTAAATTAGCAAGTTAGACTTCTAAGGGCAATAAATGGAGTATAACGGTCCACTTTGAAGCTTTGGAATTGCTCAACTCTCTCCATAGACGTGCTTTTCACGTTTTTGTGCAATTTGAAACATAACTCGGTCTATTCGCTTCTTTATCCATTGAAACCTTGTACGAAAGCTAAATAGCAAGTTAGACTTCTAAGGGCAATAAATGGAGTACAACGGCCACTTTGAAGCTTTGGAATTGCTCAACTCTCTCCATAGACGTGCTTTTCACGTTTTTATGCAATTTGAAACATAACTCGGTCTATTCGCTTCTTTATCCATTGAAATCCTCTAAGAAAGCTAAATTAGCAAGTTAGACTTCTTAGAACAATAAATGGAGTACAACGGTCCACTTTGAAGCTTTGGAATTGCTCAACTCTCTCCATAGACGTGCTTTTCACGTTTTTGTGCAATTTGAAACATAACTCGGTCTATTCGCTTCTTTATCCATTGAAACCTTGTACGAAAGCTAAATTAGCAAGTGAGACTTCTAAGGGCAATAAATGGAGTACAACGGTCCACTTTGAAGCTTTGGAATTGCTCAACTCTCTCCATAGACGTGCTTTTCACGTTTTTGTGCAATTTGAAACATAACTCGGTCTATTCGCTTCTTTATCCATTGAGACCTTGTACGAAAGCTAAATTAGCAAGTTAGACTTCTAAGGGCAATAAATGGAGTACAACGGTCCACTTTGAAGCTTTGGAATTGCTCAACTCTCTCCATAGACGTGCTTTTCACGTTTTTGTGCAATTTGAAACATAACTCGGTCTATTCGCTTCTTTATCCATTGAAACCTTGTACGAAAGCGAAATTAGCATTTTAGACTTCTAAGAACAATAAATGGAGTGCAACAGTCCACTTTGATGCTTTGGAATTGCTCAACTCTCTCCATAGATGTGCTTTTCTCGTTTTTGTGCAATTTGAAACATAACTTGGTCTATTCGCATCTTTATCTAACGAAACGTTATACGAAAGCTAAGCTAGCAAGTCAGACTTCTAAGAACACTCAATGGAGTACAATGATCCACTTTGAAGCTTTGGAATTGCTCAACTCTCTCCATAGACGTGCTTTTCACGTTTTTGTGCAATTTGAAACGAAAGCTAAATTAGCAAGTTAGACTTCTAAGGGCAATAAATGGAGTACAACGGTCCACTTTGAAGCTTTAAAATTGCTCAACTCTCTCCATAGACGTGCTTTTCATGTTTTTGTGCAATTTGAAACATAACTCGGTCTATTCGCTTCTTTATCCATTGAAACCCTCTAAGAAAGCTAAATTAGCAAGTTAGACTTCTTAGAACAATAAATGGAGTACAACGGTCCACTTTGAAGCTTTGGAATTGCTCAACTCTCTCCATAGACGTGCTTTTCACGTTTTTATGCAATTTGAAACATAACTCGGTCTATTCACTTCTTTATCCATTGAAACCTTGTACGAAAGCTAAATTAGCAAGTTAGACTTCTAAGGGCAATAAATGGAGTACAACGGTCCACTTTGAAGCTTTGGAATTGCTCAACTCTCTCCATAGACGTGCTTTTCACGTTTTTGTGCAATTTGAAACATAACTCGGTCTATTCGCTTCTTTATCCATTGAAACCTTGTACGAAAGCTAAATTAGCAAGTTAGACTTCTAAGGGCAATAAATGGAGTACAACGGTCCACTTTGAAGCTTTGGAATTGCTCAACTCTCTCCATAGACGTGCTTTTCACGTTTTTTTGCAATTTGAAACATAACTCGGTCTATTCGCTTCTTTATCCATTGAAACCCTGTACGAAAGCTAAATTAGCAAGTTAGACTTCTAAGGGCAATAAATGGAGTACAACGGTCCACTTTGAAGCTTTAGAATTGCTCAACTCTCTCCATAGACGTGCTTTTCATGTTTTTGTGCAATTTGAAACATAACTCGGTCTATTCGCTTCTTTATCCATTGAAACCCTCTAAGAAAGCTAAATTAGCAAGTTAGACTTCTTAGAACAATAAATGGAGTACAACGGTCTACTTTGATGCTTTGGAATTGCTCAACTCTCTCCATAGACGTGCTTTTCATGTTTTTGTGCAATTTGAAACATAACTCGGTCTATTCGCTTCTTTATCCATTGAAACCCTCTAAGAAAGCTAAATTAGCAAGTTAGACTTCTAAGGGCAATAAATGGAGTACAACGGTCCACTTTGAAGCTTTGGAATTGCTCAACTCTCTCCATAGACGTGCTTTTCACGTTTTTGTGCAATTTGAAACATAACTCGGTCTATTCGCTTCTTTATCCATTGAAACCTTGTACGAAAGCTAAATTAGCAAGTTAGACTTCTAAGGGCAATAAATGGAGTACAACGGTCCACTTTGAAGCTTTGGAATTGCTCAACTCTCTCCATAGACGTGCTTTTCACGTTTTTGTGCAATTTGAAACATAACTCGGTCTATTCGCTTCTTTATCCATTGAAACCATGTACGAAAGCTAAATTAGCAAGTTAGACTTCTAAGGGCAATAAATGGAGTATAACGGTCCACTTTGAAGCTTTGGAATTGCTCAACTCTCTCCATAGACGTGCTTTTCACGTTTTTGTGCAATTTGAAACATAACTCGGTCTATTCGCTTCTTTATCCATTGAAACCTTGTACGAAAGCTAAATTAGCAAGTTAGACTTCTAAGGGCAATAAATGGAGTACAACGGCCACTTTGAAGCTTTGGAATTGCTCAACTCTCTCCATAGACGTGCTTTTCACGTTTTTGTGCAATTTGAAACATAACTCGGTCTATTCGCTTCTTTATCCATTGAAACCCTCTAAGAAAGCTAAATTAGCAAGTTAGACTTCTTAGAACAATAAATGGAGTACAACGGTCCACTTTGATGCTTTGGAATTGCTCAACTCTCTCCATAGATGTGCTTTTCTCGTTTTTGTGCAATTTGAAACATAACTTGGTCTATTCGCATCTTTATCCATTGAAACCTTGTACGAAAGCTAAATTAGCAAGTGAGACTTCTTAGAACAATAAATGGAGTGCAACAGTCCACTTTGATGCTTTGGAATTGCTCAACTCTCTCCATAGATGTGCTTTTCTCGTTTTTGTGCAATTTGAAACATAACTTGGTCTATTCGCATCTTTATCTAACGAAACGTTATACGAAAGTTAGGCTAGCAAGTCAGACTTCTAAGAACACTCAATGGAGTACAATGATCCACTTTGAAGCTTTGGAATTGCTCAACTCTCTCCATAGACGTGCTTTTCACGTTTTTGAGGAATTTGAAACATAACTCGGTCTATTCGCTTCTTTATCAATTGAAACCTTGTACGGAAGCTAAATTAGCATTTTAGACTTCTAAGAACAATAAATGGAGTGCTACGGTCCACTTTGATGCTTTGGAATTGCTCAACTCTCTCCATAGACGTGCTTTCCACGTTTTTTTGCAATTTGAAACATAACTCGGTCTATTCGCTTCTTTATCCATTGAAACCCTGTACGAAAGCTAAATTAGCAAGTTAGACTTCTTAGAACAATAAATGGAGTACAACGGTCCACTTTGAAGCTTTGGAATTGCTTAACTCTCTCCATAGACGTGCTTTTCACGTTTTTGTGCAATTTGAAACATAACTCGGTCTATTGGCTTCTTTATCCATTGAAACCTTGTACGAAAGCGAAATTAGCATTTTAGACTTCTAAGAACAACAAATGGAGTGCAACAGTCCACTTTGATGCTTTGGAATTGCTCAACTCTCTCCATAGATGTGCTTTTCTCGTTTTTGTGCAATTTGAAACATAACATGGTCTATTCGCATCTTTATCTAACGAAACGTTATACGAAAGCTAAGCTAGCAAGTCAGACTTCTAAGAACACTCAATGGAGTACAATGATCCACTTTGAAGCTTTGGAATTGCTCAACTCTCTCCATAGACGTGCTTTTCACGTTTTTGTGCAATTTGAAACATAACTCGGTCTATTCGCTTCTTTATCCATTGAAACCTTGTACGAAAGCTAAATTAGCAAGTTAGACTTCTAAGGGCAATAAATGGAGTACAACGGTCCACTTTGAAGCTTTGGAATTGCTCAACTCTCTCCATAGACGTGCTTTTCACGTTTTTGTGCAATTTGAAACATAACTCGGTCTATTCGCTTCTTTATCCATTGAAACCTTGTACGAAAGCTAAATTAGCAAGTGAGACTTCTAAGGGCAATAAATGGAGTACAACGGTCCACTTTGAAGCTTTGGAATTGCTCAACTCTCTCCATAGACGTGCTTTTCACGTTTTTGTGCAATTTGAAACTTAACTCGGTCTATTGGCTTCTTTATCCATTGAAACCTTGTACGAAAGCGAAATTAGCATTTTAGACTTCTAAGAACAATAAATGGAGTGCAACCGTCCACTTTGATGCTTTGGAATTGCTCAACTCTCTCCATAGATGTGCTTTTCTCGTTTTTGTGCAATTTGAAACATAACTTGGTCTATTCGCATCTTTATCTAACGAAACGTTATACGAAAGCTAAGCTAGCAAGTCAGACTTCTAAGAACACTCAATGGAGTACAATGATCCACTTTGAAGCTTTGGAATTGCTCAACTCTCTCCATAGACGTGCTTTTCACGTTTTTGTGCAATTTGAAACATAACTCGGTCTATTCGCTTCTTTATCCATTGAAACCTTGTACGAAAGCTAAATTAGCAAGTTAGACTTCTAAGGGCAATAAATGGAGTACAACGGTCCACTTTGAAGCTTTGGAATTGCTCAACTCTCTCCATAGACGTGCTTTTCACGTTTTTGTGCAATTTGAAACATAACTCGGTCTATTCGCTTCTTTATCCATTGAAACCTTGTACGAAAGCTAAATTAGCAAGTTAGACTTCTAAGGGCAATAAATGGAGTACAACGGTCCACTTTGAAGCTTTGGAATTGCTCAACTCTCTCCATAGACGTGCTTTTCACGTTTTTGTGCAATTTGAAACATAACTCGGTCTATTCGCTTCTTTATCCATTGAAACCTTGTACGAAAGCGAAATTAGCATTTTAGACTTCTAAGAACAATAAATGGAGTGCAACAATCTGTTGGATCGGATGGCACTACAAGAGGGGGGGGGTGAATTGTGATCTTAATCAAATTTAGACTAAGCCACCTCTTTTTTGTTTCAATTGAGTTTCACCCTAAGCGGAAGCAATTTAAATAAGTTGAATATAAATGTATGCAAAGATAATCACATACATCAAACTTAACAACAAGAATCAAGTCAAATGATCAAAATGAATATCACACACAAAAACAAGTTGTAATGAAGCACAAATTCAGATTCAACAAATGTATGCACAAGCTTGATTCTATCACCCTAGATGTCCAATTTCAAGTATGCAATGCAAGTATGATATGCTAAAATGAAATTGCTGTAAAGTAAAAAGGGCAAAGAGATTTATAGTGGTTCGGCTTAACCCAAGCCTACTCCACTCCCCAAGTCCCACTTGGGAATTTCAAACACTCCACTATAGCTTGTTCAACCGAGTCAAGCGGAACTCATACAACCAGTGTTTTTGTAGCTCAAACACCAAACTTTACACACCGTGTGGTTTATAGCTCACCACACAAAACTCTACACACCGTGTGGTTTATAGCTCACCACACAAAACTCTACACACCGTGTGGTTTGTAGCTCACCACACTAACTTAATCAACAAAATACAAGCTCAAAAATGGCGCTAAGAATAGCCGGGTATGAGATAAGTTTAGGCTCAAAGGCTGGCTCTTTAGTAGCTGGATTTGTAAGTGTCTAAGGCTCAAATGAAGCTCTTGAAAAGCTGGAATGGGAATGGTAAGCACAAAACTCAGATTTGAGATTTATTTGGTTGCTAGGATATGTGAAATTTTGAGTAGTGTATCAACCAACGAAAATCAGTTGTGATAAGGCTTGAATGGTGAAATGGAGATATAGAATGAAGCCTTATAGGTGCTGGAAATCAGATTGCTCAAGCAAGTAGAATGGCTCTTGAGGAAATGATAAGAATCTGGTAAGAAAGGCTCAAGAGTAACAATAAAGCTTTACTTGGCTAGTGTGTATGATCTCTCTTCAAAATCAAGTATGTAATCAAGGAATGAATGAGTGAAAGAATGAAAGCTTAGAAGATGAAGAACACTAGAGAGAGAGAGTGTAATTTTCGGCCAAGTATATACACCATAGACAAAGAGTTAGTTTTTATAGAAAATTGTGGAGTGTAAGCTCATGAAATGAGGGCCATTGGATTGATATGAAAGATATGGACCCTTGGATCATTATAGACGTTAGAAGGCTTAGAGAAGTGTGAAAATGATTACAACAAGTCTTTTTTGGTAGGAAGAAATAATGGCTTTTGGATGGATATAGACTTTGGAGGCATCTTGAAAGATACAACAATTGACTTGAGAAAAGTTTATCTCTTAGGTGGAATAAATGATGGCCTTTGGATCAAATGAAGATTCAATTTTGGCCATAGGATGTAAAGTAGGAGAGATAAGAATAAAGCTTGAATCTTTGGCCATTGGATTAAAATGTGATTTTGATGTAGAGAGAATATGATCCATTGGATGTGGAGTGTCTTGGTGGGAAAGAGAAATGGTTTTGAAATAAAGCTTCCCACACATGTGAAGAGAAAAACTTGTCATAAGACTTGTTGTACCTCTTGTCTCCTCCTTTCAAATTAACTTTTCCTTCTCTTCTCTTTTTGTAACTATGGTTAACTTGTCTTCTTTGCCATGTCATCAATGCCATGTCATTAATGCCATGTCAACAATGCCATGTCAGCTGCCACATCACGTCCGTCGATTCTGACTTTGACTAGAAAGTTAATTTTACTTCAATTGATCCCAATTAAGCTCCAAGACATCTTTGGCAAAACTTGACTTATGTTGACCACGAAATTGACTTTCTTAATCATGTTTGACACTGATTAAGCCTTCACTAATGTTGGTCAAGGATGACATTAGGACCAATTTACGTTTTGGTCACCCTACACACAAATCATACTCAATACATGCTATGTAAACCCTTTTAGGATTTCTTGCAATTAGTCCACGTTAGTTCAATAATCAAATCATCAAATAAGCACAATTGAACTAGTTTAATATAAGTCTTGAATTCCTAAACTAATCAAGTAGCCATATGCACCTAGGTTTCTCAATACAATCAATAGATCAAAGTTCAATCAAAACATGCCGTTGTAATCACTCAAACATATATTCAACATTCTCCCCCTTTTGATGATTACAAAATAACTTATGTAACTTTGAGCTATTTTCTTTAATTCACATGAGAAACTCTCCCCCTCACATTATGCTTCACACAAATAAACTTCCTATAAGCATATGTTTCAATAAACACAAGGGAATTGCAATTCAAGACAAGTAAAGTATCAATAGGCAAGGTCTATACAATATGACATTCAAGTTCCTCCCCCTTAACCTATGCATACCAAACTTTAAAGTTCAAAGTCTATTTCTCCCCCTTTATTTTGTAAATGCATCCAAAAGGTGTTCAATATAAGCAATGCATAAAATTCATACACATATCAAGGACTCATTCTCATGCCAAGATTACCTCTTAAAAATTCAAATCTCTCTTGGTTTAGAGGTTTCGTTAGTATGTCCGCAAGTTGGTTCATTGTGTCCACATAATCTAATTTAATTGTCCCTTGAGTCACATGGTCTCTAATAAAATGATGCCTAATTTCAATATGTTTAGCCTTAGAATGATGCACCGGATTTTTAGAAAGGCTAATGGCACTAGTATTATCACAATATATAGGAATATCTTTTAATTTAAGTCCAAAATCATTTAGTTGTTGTCTAATCCATAAGAGTTGAGCACAACAACTCCCTATAGCCATATATTCGGCTTCGGTGGTAGATAGGGCTACACAAGGTTGTTTCTTGGAGAACCAAGAAATAAGCATACTTCCTAGGAATTGACATGTACCCGAAGTACTCTTTCTATTTATCTTACACCCAGCAAAATCAGCATCACTATATGCATATAAATCAAACAAAGAATTTTTATCATACCATATGCCAAGAGTTGATGTATGCCTAAGGTACCTAAATATTCTCTTAACCGCTAGGAAATGAGAATGCATAGGTTGACTTTGAAATCTAGCACACATGCATACACTAAACATGATGTCGGGTCTACTAGATGTCAAATATAAAAGTGAACCAATCATGGACCTATACATTTTAGAATCATAAGGTTGTCCATCTTCATCTTTTTCAAGTTTAGTTGTCACACTCATGGGAGTAGGAGAAGGGTTCAAAGAATCAAAACCAAACTTTTTAAGCATATCATGAATATATTTGGTTTGACTAATATGTATACCTCCCTTAGTTTGTTTAACTTGCAGTCCTAAAAAGAAGGTAAGTTCACCCATCATAGACATCTCAAATTCACTTTTCATGCACAACTCAAATTCTTTGCACATAGCATCATTAGTAGCACCAAATATTATGTCATCTACATATATTTGAACAATAAGCATATCATGACCTTTTTCCTTCAAGAACAAAGTGCTATCAATTTTTCCTCTTTTAAAACCATTTTGAATTAAGAAGGAGGAAAGTCTATCATACCATGCCCTAGGTGCTTGTTTCAACCCATACAAGGCTTTTGTCAATTTATAAACATAGTTTGGAAAGTTAGGATCTTCAAATCCGGGTGGTTGCTTTACATACACATTCTCATTGATAAAACCATTCAAAAATGCACTTTTGACATCCATTTGATAAAGTTTAAAACCTTTGAAACATGCAAATGCCATAAGCAACCTAATAGCTTCTAACCTAGCTACGGGGGCAAATGTTTCTTTATAGTCAATCCCTTCTTCTTGGTTGTACCCTTGTGCAACCAACCTAGCCTTGTTTCTAATAACTTCACCATCTTCATTCATTTTGTTCTTAAACACCCATTTAGTTCCAATTATGGTTTGGTCTTTAGGTCTTGGAACTAAATGCCAAACTTCATTCCTAGTGAATTGATTCAACTCATCTTGCATAGCAATAATCCATTTATCATCAAGCAAAGCATCATCAATGTTTCTAGGTTCTATTTGAGAAATTAAGGCATAAGAACCATGCACATCAACAATTAAAGCAGTATTCATTAAATTTGCAGTCACATTATCTACCACATTAGCATGCATATCATTATCATTAGGAGCTAAGTGAGATCTACGAGTCCTTACCCCTTGATGCAAATCGCCAATTATGAGTTGTTTGGGATGCTTATGTTTGTCCTTCACTTGCAACCATGATGTAGGAGCTGTAGTTTCACTATTGGAGGCCACGGGTGCAACCTCACTTTCTTCCAAGCCCACGGGTGCATCACTATTTTGTGTCTCCTCGTGCTCATTTCCTCCCTCTTTGCTTGGTCCATCATCTTTAGGTGTAGGAGAGTCATCTTTATCATCTTTTAAGCTCAACTTCTCCAAACCTAACTCAATGTCATCATTCTCAAGCAAAGGGTCAAATGCAAGAGTTTCAATAAATTTAACATGAATGGACTCTTCTATTCTCCTAGACTTTGGATTGTAAACTCTATAAGCTCTAGAAGTTAAAGCATAGCCAACAAATACACAAGGAGTAGATTTTGCATCAAATTTATCTAAGTCATCCTTAGTGTTTAGTACATAACATTTGCAACCAAAAACTCTAAAGTAGTCAACCTTAGGTTTTCTATCATTCCAAATCTCATAAGGTGTCTTATTTATCTTCTTTCTAATAGACAACCTATTTGTAACATAGCATGCACAATTAATGGCCTCGGCCCACAAGAACTTAGGCAAATCATGTTCACAAAGCATAGTCCTAGTAATTTCTTGTAAAGTTCTATTTTTCCTTTCTACCACCCCATTTTGTTGGGGTGTCCTAGGTGAAGAGAAATCATGTCTAATGCCATATTCATCACATAGATCAATAAATGCATGATTATCAAATTCTCCTCCATGATCACTCCTAATCTTGCTAATGCTTATGTTCTTTTCATTTTGAAGCCTCTTGATTAGTTTTGAAAACTCATGAATGGTCTCATGTTTATGTGCAAGGAAAATCACCCAAGTATATCTAGAATAATCATCAACAATTACAAAGGCATAGGATCTACCACCTATACTTTTAACTCTACTTGGACCAAACAAATCAATATGCAAAAGTTCTAAAACCTTAGTAGTTGAAATCTGGTTTTTAGACTTGAAAGACTCCCTAGTGTGTTTTCCTCTAATGCATGGCTCACAAGCATCATACATGTCAAAGTTCAAAGAAGGCATGCCTCTAACAAGATTATTTCTAACCAATTTTTCAATTGTAGAAATTCCTATATGTCCTAATCTTCTATGCCATATATTCACATCACTAACATTGGAAATCAAGCATTTATGTTTGCAATCATTCAAGTCTTTCAAATTAATAGAATACACATTACCATCTCTTTTTCCTACAAGCACACATTCATTCATGGCATTTAAAAACTCACACTTTGAATCATCAAAACATATGCGCAAGCCACCATCACACAATTGGGAAATACTAAGAAGGTTAAAAGATAATCCATCAACTAATTGCACATTAGAGATAGAGAAAGAGGATACATCACCTATGGATCCTTGACCAAGGATCCTACCCTTCTTGTTGTCACCAAAAGTCACATGACCACCATTAGAGAACTTCTTGAGAGAAGAAAAAGAACTTGAGTTCCCGGTCATGTGTCTTGAGCAACCACTATCCAAGTACCACTTGGAAGCCTTAGAACTTTTGATTTTCAAGAGCACCTACATTAGTTCAATTCGCTTTAGGTACCCAATTTCTTTTGGGTCCTAGGAGGTTAGCATCAAGAATCTTGGTTCCCTTTGGAACCCACATTTGCTTAACTTTCTTGCCAAACACATATTGAAACTTTGGAAAAACTTTGGCATTCAAGTTATGCATATATGCATCATTTGAGGAATGAAATGAAGTGCTAGCATACATAGAGCCTTGTGGAACTCTAGGAGTCCTAGAATACCTTATGGGTTGCCCTAATTTCTTAGGAAACCCTACGGGTCTCTTGGGACCAGATTTGATATCCTTCTTCCAAGGCTGATTTGGCACACCCCTAATGGGAATAGGCCTATGTCCCATGGGTTGGACAAATGATACATGCTCAGGATGTGATTTTGAAGTACTAGCATGCATATCATTCAAAGCATTGTAGTTAGGAGGTGAAAAAATCATTTTCTTAGGAAAACAATCCTCCTTCATGTCATTCAAGGAATGCAAATAGCCACGTGATACAAAAGATGTAGAAATATCATGCATATCACATTTCTTCAATTTTACATCATCACCAACATAACCTAAACCCGATTTGTCCAAAGATTGTCTAAGGCATGATAATAGTGAATCAAGTCTAGAAGATCCCACACTAAACTTCGAGAAAGATTTCTCTAGATCCTCATATCTTAATTTCAAAGCATCTAATTCATTTTGAACAATAGAGTCATCATGTGACTCTTGGTTCTCATTAGGCACAATAGCAATCAATTTCAAATCATCATACTCTTCTTGCAAGGTACTAAGTTTAAATTGTAAATCTTCAATCAAGGGTTCATGATCACACTTAGACATGTTATTAGCACACATGGCAGCAAGCATATCGCATTTTTCATCACATTTAGCATTTAGATCATCAATGGTCTTTTCATGCTCTTCTACCTTAGCATTTAAACAATCAATCTCATTTTTCAATTGTTTCTTTTCCTTATGCATTTTCCTATTCTTAGCATTCATGTCATTAAGTAAGGAAAGCAAATCATCAATAGACACATCATCATCATCATGATCAAAAGAATTTACCTCCTCATCCGGATCGGATGAGTTTCCTTTGGCCATCAAGCAAAATCTAGCAAACTCATCCTCACTTGAAGAGCTTTCGGAGTCCGAATCACTCCAAGTAGCTTTGAAGGCTCTCTTGGATTGCTCCTTGCTCTTATCTTTCTTCTTTGGACACTCATACTTCATGTGCCCCTTCTTGCCACACTCAAAGCACCTCAAATCTTTGTCTTGCTCCTCATGGTTCCCTTTGGAGTCGCTTTGATCCCCACGGCCAGATTTGAAGTTGTCCCTCTTTGAGTGGCCAAAAGGTCTACCACCTTGCTTCTTCTTGTTTATCAAGTATCTCTTGAACCTCCTTGTCATTAAGGCTACTTCCTCATCACTCAAATCATCTCCGCTATCAACCTTGGAGGCAAAGGCAATGCTCTTCTTTTTGGTGTCCTCTTTTTGAGCTTCTCTTGCCTTCAAGTTTGTCTCATATACTAGAAGTGATCCTACAAGCTCATCCAACTTCAAAATTTTGAGATCTTTAGCTTCTTGGATGGCAGTCACTTTGGCATCCCATGCTTCCGGAAGACTTCTCAAGTACTTTTGCACCTTTTCTTGATTGGAGAATGTCTTCCCTAAAGATTCAAGAGAATTCAGAATTTTGGTTAGTCTAATATCCATATCGGTAATAGACTCATGTGGAAACATAGTGAACAATTCATATGAATGCATGAGCATGTTAATCTTAGACTCCTTTACTTGATTAGTTCCCTCATGCTTCATCTCTAACCTAGTCCACATATCTTGAGCCGAAATGCATGTAGAAATATGTTTAGCTTCAATTGAATTCAATGCATTAAATAAAATAGACATAGCTTTAGCATTCAAAGAAATCTTTTTCTTATCATTATCATCCCATTTATCCCTAGGTTTTGAAATCTCTTTTTCGACATCACCGATTTTGGTGGTGATGGTAGGCTCATAAGGTCCATCCTCTATGACATACCACAAATCAATATCAAGAGACATGAAATAAAGTTTCATTCTCATCTTCCAATGGTCATAGTCTTCTCCATTAAAGAATGGAG
This sequence comes from Tripterygium wilfordii, assembly GCF_013401445.1. Classification (NCBI taxonomy): domain Eukaryota; kingdom Viridiplantae; phylum Streptophyta; class Magnoliopsida; order Celastrales; family Celastraceae; genus Tripterygium; species Tripterygium wilfordii. The sequence continues at coordinate 73,336 of NW_024056410.1, forward strand.
GTCTACCACTAGATTGACCCTCTAACACATGATCATGTCTACCACTAGTAGATGCCATCATATAAATCACTAATAATGCACAAGAAAATTACTTCTATATGCAAGGGAACACAAGCTCCGATACCACTTGTTGGATCGGATGGCACTACAAGAGGGGGGGGGGGGGGGTGAATTGTGATCTTAATCAAATTTAGACTAAGTCACCTCTTTTTTGTTTCAATTGAGTTTCACCCTAAGCGGAAGCAATTTAAATAAGTTGAATATAAATGTATGCAAAGATAATCACATACATCAAACTTAACAACAAGAATCAAGTCAAATGATCAAAATGAATATCACACACAAAAACAAGTTGTAATGAAGCACAAATTCAGATTCAACAAATGTATGCACAAGCTTGATTCTATCACCCTAGATGTCCAATTTCAAGTATGCAATGCAAGTATGATATGCTAAAATGAAATTGCTGTAAAGTAAAAAGGGCAAAGAGATTTATAGTGGTTCGGCTTAACCCAAGCCTACTCCACTCCCCAAGTCCCACTTGGGAATTTCAAACACTCCACTATAGCTTGTTCAACCGAGTCAAGCGGAACTCATACAACCAGTGTTTTTGTAGCTCAAACACCAAACTTTACACACCGTGTGGTTTATAGCTCACCACACAAAACTCTACACACCGTGTGGTTTATAGCTCACCACACAAAACTCTACACACCGTGTGGTTTGTAGCTCACCACACTAACTTAATCAACAAAATACAAGCTCAAAAATGGCGCTAAGAATAGCCGGGTATGAGATAAGTTTAGGCTCAAAGGCTGGCTCTTTAGTAGCTGGATTTGTAAGTGTCTAAGGCTCAAATGAAGCTCTTGAAAAGCTGGAATGGGAATGGTAAGCACAAAACTCAGATTTGAGATTTATTTGGTTGCTAGGATACGTGAAATTTTGAGTAGTGTATCAACCAACGAAAATCAGTTGTGATAAGGCTTGAATGGTGAAATGGAGATATAGAATGAAGCCTTATAGGTGCTGGAAATCAGATTGCTCAAGCAAGTAGAATGGCTCTTGAGGAAATGATAAGAATCTGGTAAGAAAGGCTCAAGAGTAACAATAAAGCTTTACTTGGCTAGTGTGTATGATCTCTCTTCAAAATCAAGTATGTAATCAAGGAATGAATGAGTGAAAGAATGAAAGCTTAGAAGATGAAGAACACTAGAGAGAGAGAGTGTAATTTTCGGCCAAGTATATACACCATAGACAAAGAGTTAGTTTTTATTGAAAATTGTGGAGTGTAAGCTCATGAAATGAGGGCCATTGGATTGATATGAAAGATATGGACCCTTGGATCATTATAGACGTTAGAAGGCTTAGAGAAGTGTGAAAATGATTACAACAAGTCTTTTTTGGTAGGAAGAAATAATGGCTTTTGGATGGATATAGACTTTGGAGGCATCTTGAAAGATACAACAATTGACTTGAGAAAAGTTTGTCTCTTAGGTGGAATAAATGATGGCCTTTGGATCAAATGAAGATTCAATTTTGGCCATAGGATGTAAAGTAGGAGAGATAAGAATAAAGCTTGAATCTTTGGCCATTGGATTAAAATGTGATTTTGATGTAGAGAGAATATGATCCATTGGATGTGGAGTGTCTTGGTGGGAAAGAGAAATGGTTTTGAAATAAAGCTTCCCACACATGTGAAGAGAAAAACTTGTCATAAGACTTGTTGTACCTCTTGTCTCCTCCTTTCAAATTAACTTTTCCTTCTCTTCTCTTTTTGGCTCCAAGTCTTCTAGTTAAGATGTAACTATGGTTAACTTGTCTTCTTTGCCATGTCATCAATGCCATGTCATTAATGCCATGTCAACAATGCCATGTCAGCTGCCACATCACGTCCGTCGATTCTGACTTTGACTAGAAAGTTAATTTTACTTCAATTGATCCCAATTAAGCTCCAAGACATCTTTGGCAAAACTTGACTTATGTTGACCACGAAATTGACTTTCTTAATCATGTTTGACACTGATTAAGCCTTCACTAATGTTGGTCAAGGATGACATTAGGACCAATTTACGTTTTGGTCACCCTACACACAAATCATACTCAAGACATGCTATGTAAACCCTTTTAGGATTTCTTGCAATTAGTCCACGTTAGTTCAATAATCAAATCATCAAATAAGCACAATTGAACTAGTTTAATATAAGTCTTGAATTCCTAAACTAATCAAGTAGCCATATGCACCTAGGTTTCTCAATACAATCAATAGATCAAAGTTCAATCAAAACATGCCGTTGTAATCACTCAAACATATATTCAACACAGTCCACTTTGATGCTTTGGAATTGCTCAACTCTCTCCATAGATGTGCTTTTCTCGTTTTTGTGCAATTTGAAACATAACTCGGTCTATTCGCTTCTTTATCCATTGAAACCTTGTACGAAAGCTAAATTAGCAAGTTAGACTTCTAAGGGCAATAAATGGAGTACAAGGCCACTTTGAAGCTTTGGAATTGCTCAACTCTCTCCATAGACGTGCTTTTCACGTTTTTGTGCAATTTGAAACATAACTCGGTCTATTCGCTTCTTTATCCATTGAAACCCTCTAAGAAAGCTAAATTAGCAAGTTAGACTTCTTAGAACAATAAATGGAGCACAACGGTCCACTTTGATGCTTTGGAATTGCTCAACTCTCTCCATAGATGTGCTTTTCACATTTTTTTGCAATTTGAAACATAACTCGGTCTATTCGCTTCTTTATCCATTGAAACCTTGTACGAAAGCTAAATTAGCAAGTTAGACTTCTAAGGGCAATAAATGGAGTACAACGGTCCACTTTGAAGCTTTAAAATTGCTCAACTCTCTCCATAGACGTGCTTTTCATGTTTTTGTGCAATTTGAAACATAACTCGGTCTATTCGCTTCTTTATCCATTGAAACCCTCTAAGAAAGCTAAATTAGCAAGTTAGACTTCTTAGAACAATAAATGGAGTACAACGGTCCACTTTGAAGCTTTGGAATTGCTCAACTCTCTCCATAGACGTGCTTTTCACGTTTTTGTGCAATTTGAAACATAACTCGGTCTATTCGCTTCTTTATCCATTGAAACCTTGTACGAAAGCTAAATTAGCAAGTGAGACTTCTAAGGGCAATAAATGGAGTACAACGGTCCACTTTGAAGCTTTGGAATTGCTCAACTCTCTCCATAGACGTGCTTTTCACGTTTTTGTGCAATTTGAAACATAACTCGGTCTATTCGCTTCTTTATCCATTGAAACCTTGTACGAAAGCTAAATTAGCAAGTTAGACTTCTAAGGGCAATAAATGGAGTACAACGGTCCACTTTGAAGCTTTGGAATTGCTCAACTCTCTCCATAGACGTGCTTTTCACGTTTTTGTGCAATTTGAAACATAACTCGGTCTATTCGCTTCTTTATCCATTGAAACCTTGTACGAAAGCTAAATTAGCAAGTGAGACTTCTAAGGGCAATAAATGGAGTACAAAGGTCCACTTTGAAGCTTTGGAATTGCTCAACTCTCTCCATAGACGTGCTTTTCACGTTTTTGTGCAATTTGAAACATAACTCGGTCTATTCGCTTCTTTATCCATTGAAACCTTGTACGAAAGCTAAATTAGCAAGTTAAACTTCTAAGGGCAATAAATGGAGTACAACGGTCCACTTTGAAGCTTTGGAATTGCTCAACTCTCTCCATAGACGTGCTTTTCACGTTTTTGTGCAATTTGAAACATAACTCGGTCTATTCGCTTCTTTATCCATTGAAACCTTGTACGAAAGCGAAATTAGCATTTTAGACTTCTAAGAACAATAAATGGAGTGCAACAGTCCACTTTGATGCTTTGGAATTGCTCAACTCTCTCCATAGATGTGCTTTTCTCGTTTTTGTGGAATTTGAAACATAACTTGGTCTATTCGCATCTTTATCTAACGAAACGTTATACGAAAGCTAAGCTAGCAAGTCAGACTTCTAAGAACACTCAATGGAGTACAATGATCCACTTTGAAGCTTTGGAATTGTTCAACTCTCTCCATAGACGTGCTTTTCACGTTTTTGTGCAATTTGAAACATAACTCGGTCTATTCGCTTCTTTATCCATTGAAACCTTGTACGAAAGCTAAATTAGCAAGTTAGACTTCTAAGGGCAATAAATGGAGTACAACGGTCCACTTTGAAGCTTTGGAATTGCTCAACTCTCTCCATAGACGTGCTTTTCACGTTTTTGTGCAATTTGAAACATAACTCGGTCTATTCGCTTCTTTATCCATTGAAACCTTGTACGAAAGCTAAATTAGCAAGTTAGACTTCTAAGGGCAATAAATGGAGTACAACGGTCCACTTTGAAGCTTTAGAATTGCTCAACGCTCTCCATAGACGTGCTTTTCATGTTTTTGTGCAATTTGAAACATAACTCGGTCTATTCGCTTCTTTATCCATTGAAACCCTCTAAGAAAGCTAAATTAGCAAGTTAGACTTCTTAGAACAATAAATGGAGTACAACGGTCCACTTTGAAGCTTTGGAATTGCTCAACTCTCTCCATAGACGTGCTTTTCACGTTTTTGTGCAATTTGAAACATAACTCGGTCTATTCGCTTCTTTATCCATTGAAACCTTGTACGAAAGCTAAATTAGCAAGTGAGACTTCTAAGGGCAATAAATGGAGTACAACGGTCCACTTTGAAGCTTTGGAATTGCTCAACTCTCTCCATAGACGTGCTTTTCATGTTTTTGTGCAATTTGAAACATAACTCGGTCTATTCGCTTCTTTATCCATTGAAACCCTCTAAGAAAGCTAAATTAGCAAGTTAGACTTCTTAGAACAATAAATGGAGTACAACGGTCCACTTTGAAGCTTTGGAATTGCTCAACTCTCTCCATAGACGTGCTTTTCACGTTTTTGTGCAATTTGAAACATAACTCGGTCTATTCGCTTCTTTATCCATTGAAACCTTGTACAAAAGCTAAATTAGCAAGTGAGACTTCAAAGGGCAATAAATGGAGTACAACGGTCCACTTTGAAGCTTTGGAATTGCTCAACTCTCTCCATAGACGTGCTTTTCACGTTTTTGTGCAATTTGAAACATAACTCGGTCTATTCGCTTCTTTATCCATTGAAACCTTGTACGAAAGCTAAACTAGCAAGTTAGACTTCTAAGGGCAATAAATGGAGTACAACGGTCCACTTTGAAGCTTTGGAATTGCTCAACTCTCTCCATAGACGTGCTTTTCACGTTTTTGTGCAATTTGAAACATAACTCGGTCTATTCGCTTCTTTATCCATTGAAACCTTGTACGAAAGCTAAATTAGCAAGTGAGACTTCTAAGGGCAATAAATGGAGTACAAAGGTCCACTTTGAAGCTTTGGAATTGCTCAACTCTCTCCATAGACGTGCTTTTCACGTTTTTGTGCAATTTGAAACATAACTCGGTCTATTCGCTTCTTTATCCATTGAAACCTTGTACGAAAGCTAAATTAGCAAGTTAAACTTGTAAGGGCAATAAATGGAGTACAACGGTCCACTTTGAAGCTTTGGAATTGCTCAACTCTCTCCATAGACGTGCTTTTCACGTTTTTGTGCAATTTGAAACATAACTCGGTCTATTCGCTTCTTTATCCATTGAAACCTTGTACGAAAGCGAAATTAGCATTTTAGACTTCTAAGAACAATAAATGGAGTGCAACAGTCCACTTTGATGCTTTGGAATTGCTCAACTCTCTCCATAGATGTGCTTTTCTCGTTTTTGTGGAATTTGAAACATAACTTGGTCTATTCGCATCTTTATCTAACGAAACGTTATACGAAAGCTAAGCTAGCAAGTCAGACTTCTAAGAACACTCAATGGAGTACAATGATCCACTTTGGAGCTTTGGAATTGCTCAACTCTCTCCATAGACGTGCTTTTCACGTTTTTGTGCAATTTGAAACATAACTCGGTCTATTCGCTTCTTTATCCATTGAAACCTTGTACGAAAGCTAAATTAGCAAGTTAGACTTCTAAGGGCAATAAATGGAGTACAACGGTCCACTTTGAAGCTTTGGAATTGCTCAACTCTCTCCATAGACGTGCTTTTCACGTTTTTGTGCAATTTGAAACATAACTCGGTCTATTCGCTTCTTTATCCATTGAAACCTTGTACGAAAGCTAAATTAGCAAGTTAGACTTCTAAGGGCAATAAATGGAGTACAACGGTCCACTTTGAAGCTTTAGAATTGCTCAACGCTCTCCATAGACGTGCTTTTCATGTTTTTGTGCAATTTGAAACATAACTCGGTCTATTCGCTTCTTTATCCATTGAAACCCTCTAAGAAAGCTAAATTAGCAAGTTAGACTTCTTAGAACAATAAATGGAGTACAACGGTCCACTTTGAAGCTTTGGAATTGCTCAACTCTCTCCATAGACGTGCTTTTCACGTTTTTGTGCAATTTGAAACATAACTCGGTCTATTCGCTTCTTTATCCATTGAAACCTTGTACGAAAGCTAAATTAGCAAGTGAGACTTCTAAGGGCAATAAATGGAGTACAACGGTCCACTTTGAAGCTTTGGAATTGCTCAACTCTCTCCATAGACGTGCTTTTCATGTTTTTGTGCAATTTGAAACATAACTCGGTCTATTCGCTTCTTTATCCATTGAAACCCTCTAAGAAAGCTAAATTAGCAAGTTAGACTTCTTAGAACAATAAATGCAGTACAACGGTCCACTTTGAAGCTTTGGAATTGCTCAACTCTCTCCATAGACGTGCTTTTCACGTTTTTGTGCAATTTGAAACATAACTCGGTCTATTCGCTTCTTTATCCATTGAAACCTTGTACGAAAGCTAAATTAGCAAGTGAGACTTCTAAGGGCAATAAATGGAGTACAACGGTCCACTTTGAAGCTTTGGAATTGCTCAACTCTCTCCATAGACGTGCTTTTCACGTTTTTGTGCAATTTGAAACATAACTCGGTCTATTCGCTTCTTTATCCATTGAAACCTTGTACGAAAGCTAAATTAGCAAGTTAGACTTCTAAGGGCAATAAATGGAGTACAACGGTCCACTTTGAAGCTTTGGAATTGCTCAACTCTCTCCATAGACGTGCTTTTCACGTTTTTGTGCAATTTGAAACATAACTCGGTCTATTCGCTTCTTTATCCATTGAAACCTTGTACGAAAGCTAAATTAGCAAGTGAGACTTCTAAGGGCAATAAATAGAGTACAAAGGTCCACTTTGAAGCTTTGGAATTGCTCAACTCTCTCCATAGACGTGCTTTTCACGTTTTTGTGCAATTTGAAACATAACTCGGTCTATTCGCTTCTTTATCCATTGAAACCTTGTACGAAAGCTAAATTAGCAAGTTAAACTTCTAAGGGCAATAAATGGAGTACAACGGTCCACTTTGAAGCTTTGGAATTGCTCAACTCTCTCCATAGACGTGCTTTTCACGTTTTTGTGCAATTTGAAACATAACTCGGTCTATTCGCTTCTTTATCCATTGAAACCTTGTACGAAAGCGAAATTAGCATTTTAGACTTCTAAGAACAATAAATGGAGTGCAACAGTCCACTTTGATGCTTTGGAATTGCTCAACTCTCTCCATAGATGTGCTTTTCTCGTTTTTGTGCAATTTGAAACATAACTTGGTCTATTCGCATCTTTATCTAACGAAACGTTATACGAAAGCTAAGCTAGCAAGTCAGACTTCTAAGAACACTCAATGGAGTACAATGATCCACTTTGAAGCTTTGGAATTGCTCAACTCTCTCCATAGACGTGCTTTTCACGTTTTTGTGCAATTTGAAACATAGATCGGTCTATTCGCTTCTTTATCCATTGAAACCTTGTACGAAAGCTAAATTAGCAAGTTAGACTTCTAAGGGCAATAAATGGAGTACAACGGTCCACTTTGAAGCTTTGGAATTGCTCAACTCTCTCCATAGACGTGCTTTTCACGTTTTTGTGCAATTTGAAACATAACTCGGTCTATTCGCTTCTTTATCCATTGAAACCTTGTACGAAAGCTAAATTAGCAAGTTAGACTTCTAAGGGCAATAAATGGAGTACAACGGTCCACTTTGAAGCTTTAGAATTGCTCAACGCTCTCCATAGACGTGCTTTTCATGTTTTTGTGCAATTTGAAACATAACTCGGTCTATTCGCTTCTTTATCCATTGAAACCCTCTAAGAAAGCTAAATTAGCAAGTTAGACTTCTTAGAACAATAAATGGAGTACAACGGTCCACTTTGAAGCTTTGGAATTGCTCAACTCTCTCCATAGACGTGCTTTTCACGTTTTTGTGCAATTTGAAACATAACTCGGTCTATTCGCTTCTTTATCCATTGAAACCTTGTACGAAAGCTAAATTAGCAAGTGAGACTTCTAAGGGCAATAAATGGAGTACAACGTTCCACTTTGAAGCTTTGGAATTGCTCAACTCTCTCCATAGACGTGCTTTTCACGTTTTTGTGCAATTTGAAACATAACTCGGTCTATTCGCTTCTTTATCCATTGAAACCTTGTACGAAAGCTAAATTAGCAAGTTAAACTTCTAAGGGCAATAAATGGAGTACAACGGTCCACTTTGAAGCTTTGGAATTGCTCAACTCTCTCCATAGACGTGCTTTTCACGTTTTTGTGCAATTTGAAACATAACTCGGTCTATTCGCTTCTTTATCCATTGAAACCTTGTACGAAAGCGAAATTAGCATTTTAGACTTCGAAGAACAATAAATGGAGTGCAACCGTCCACTTTGATGCTTTGGAATTGCTCAACTCTCTCCATAGATGTGCTTTTCTCGTTTTTGTGCAATTTAAAACATAACTCGGTCTATTCGCTTCTTTATCCATTGAAACCCTCTAAGAAAGCTAAATTAGCAAGTTAGACTTCTTAGAACAATAAATGGAGTACAACGGTCCACTTTGAAGCTTTTGAATTGCTCAACTCTCTCCATAGACGTGCTTTTCATGTTTTTGTGCAATTTGAAACATAACTCGGTCTATTCGCTTCTTTATCCATTGAAACCTTCTAAGAAAGCTAAATTAGCAAGTTAGACTTCTAAGGGCAATAAATGGAGTACAACGGTCCACTTTGAAGCTTTGGAATTGCTCAACTCTCTCCATAGACGTGCTTTTCACGTTTTTTTGCAATTTGAAACATAACTCGGTCTATTCGCTTCTTTATCCATTGAAACCTTGTACGAAAGCTAAATTAGCAAGTTAGACTTCTAAGGGCAATAAATGGAGTACAACGGTCCACTTTGAAGCTTTAGAATTGCTCAACTCTCTCCATAGACGTACTTTTCACGTTTTTGTGCAATTTGAAACATAACTCGGTCTATTCGCTTCTTTATCCATTGAAACCTTGTACGAAAGCTAAATTAGCAAGTTAGACTTCTAAGGGCAATAAATGGAGTACAACGGTCCACTTTGAAGCTTTGGAATTGCTCAACTCTCTCCATAGACGTGCTTTTCACGTTTTTGTGCAATTTGAAACATAACTCGGTCTATTCGCTTCTTTATCCATTGAAACCTTGTACGAAAGCGAAATTAGCATTTTAGACTTCTAAGAACAATAAATGGAGTGCAACAGTCCACTTTGATGCTTTGGAATTGCTCAACTCTCTCCATAGACGTGCTTTTCATGTTTTTGTGCAATTTGAAACATAACTCGGTCTATTCGCTTCTTTATCCATTGAAACCCTCTAAGAAAGCTAAATTAGCAAGTTAGACTTCTAAGGGCAATAAATGGAGTACAACGGTCCACTTTGAAGCTTTGGAATTGCTCAACTCTCTCCATGGACGTGCTTTTCACGTTTTTGTGCAATTTGAAACATAACTCGGTCTATTCGCTTCTTTATCCATTGAAACCTTGTACGAAAGCGAAATTAGCATTTTAGACTTCTAAGAACAATAAATGGAGTGCAACAGTCCACTTTGATGCTTTGGAATTGCTCAACTCTCTCCATAGATGTGCTTTTCTCGTTTTTGTGCAATTTGAAACATAACTTGGTCTATTCGCATCTTTATCTAACGAAACGTTATACGAAAGCTAAGCTAGCAAGTCAGACTTCGAAGAACACTCAATGGAGTACAATGATCCACTTTGAAGCTTTGGAATTGCTCAACTCTCTCCATAGACGTGCTTTTCACGTTTTTGTGCAATTTGAAACATAACTCGGTCTATTCGCTTCTTTATCGATTGAAACCTTGTACGAAAGCTAAATTAGCAAGTTAGACTTGTAAGGGCAATAAATGGAGTACAACGGTCCACTTTGAAGCTTTAGAATTGCTCAACTCTCTCCATAGACGTGCTTTTTCATGTTTTTGTGCAATTTGAAACATAACTCGGTCTATTCGCTTCTTTATCCATTGAAACCCTCTAAGAAAGCTAAATTAGCAAGTTAGACTTCTAAGGGCAATAAATGGAGTACAACGGTCCACTTTGAAGCTTTGGAATTGCTCAACTCTCTCCATAGACGTGCTTTTCACGTTTTTGTGCACTTTGAAACATAACTCGGTCTATTCGCTTCTTTATCCATTGAAACCTTGTACGAAAGCGAAATTAGCATTTTAGACTTCTAAGAACAATAAATGGAGTGCAACAGTCCACTTTGATGCTTTGGAATTGCTCAACTCTCTCCATAGATGTGCTTTTCTCGTTTTTGTGCAATTTGAAACATAACTTGGTCTATTCGCATCTTTATCTAACGAAACCCTCTAAGAAAGCTAAATTAGCAAGTTAGACTTCTAAGGGCAATAAATGGAGTACAACGGTCCACTTTGAAGCTTTGGAATTGCTCAACTCTCTCCATAGACGTGCTTTTCACGTTTTTGTGCAATTTGAAACATAACTCGGTCTATTCGCTTCTTTATCCATTGAAACCTTGTACGAAAGCGAAATTAGCATTTTAGACTTCTAAGAACAATAAATGGAGTGCAACAGTCCACTTTGATGCTTTGGAATTGCTCAACTCTCTCCATAGATGTGCTTTTCTCGTTTTTGTGCAATTTGAAACATAACTTGGTCTATTCGCATCTTTATCTAACGAAACGTTATACGAAAGCTAAGCTAGCAAGTCAGACTTCTAAGAACACTCAATGGAGTACAATGATCCACTTTGAAGCTTTGGAATTGCTCAACTCTCTCCATAGACGTGCTTTTCACGTTTTTGTGCAATTTGAAACATAACTCGGTCTATTCGCTTCTTTATCGATTGAAACCTTGTACGAAAGCTAAATTAGCAAGTTAGACTTGTAAGGGCAATAAATGGAGTACAACGGTCCACTTTGAAGCTTTAGAATTGCTCAACTCTCTCCATAGACGTGCTTTTTCATGTTTTTGTGCAATTTGAAACATAACTCGGTCTATTCGCTTCTTTATCCATTGAAACCCTCTAAGAAAGCTAAATTAGCAAGTTAGACTTCTAAGGGCAATAAATGGAGTACAACGGTCCACTTTGAAGCTTTGGAATTGCTCAACTCTCTCCATAGACGTGCTTTTCACGTTTTTGTGCACTTTGAAACATAACTCGGTCTATTCGCTTCTTTATCCATTGAAACCTTGTACGAAAGCGAAATTAGCATTTTAGACTTCTAAGAACAATAAATGGAGTGCAACAGTCCACTTTGATGCTTTGGAATTGCTCAACTCTCTCCATAGATGTGCTTTTCTCGTTTTTGTGCAATTTGAAACATAACTTGGTCTATTCGCATCTTTATCTAACGAAACGTTATACGAAAGCTAAGCTAGCAAGTCAGACTTCTAAGAACACTCAATGGAGTACAATGATCCACTTTGAAGCTTTGGAATTGCTCAACTCTCTCCATAGACGTGCTTTTCACGTTTTTGTGCAATTTGAAACATAACTCGGTCCATTCGCTTCTTTATCCATTGAAACCTTGTACGAAAGCTAAATTAGCAAGTTAGACTTCTAAGGGCAATAAATGGAGTACAACGGTCCACTTTGAAGCTTTGGAATTGGTCAACTCTCTCCATAGACGTGCTTTTCACGTTTTTGTGCAATTTGAAACATAACTCGGTCTATTCGCTTCTTTATCCATTGAAACCTTGTACGAAAGCTAAATTAGCAAGTTAGACTTCTAAGGGCAATAAATGGAGTACAACGGCCACTTTGAAGCTTTGGAATTGCTCAACTCTCTCCATAGACGTGCTTTTCACGTTTTTGTGCAATTTGAAACATAACTCGGTCTATTCGCTTCTTTATCCATTGAAACCCTCTAAGAAAGCTAAATTAGCAAGTTAGACTTCTTAGAACAATAAATGGAGTACAACGGTCCACTTTGAAGCTTTGGAATTGCTCAACTCTCTCCATAGACGTGCTTTTCACGTTTTTGTGCAATTTGAAACATAACTCGGTCTATTGGCTTCTTTATCCATTGAAACCTTGTACGAAAGCGAAATTAGCATTTTAGACTTCTAAGAACAATAAATGGAGTGCAACGGTCCACTTTGATGCTTTGGAATTGCTCAACTCTCTCCATAGACGTGCTTTTCATGTTTTTGTGCAATTTGAAACATAACTCGGTCTATTCGCTTCTTTATCCATTGAAACCCTCTAAGAAAGCTAAATTAGCAAGTTAGACTTCTAAGGGCAATAAATGGAGTACAACGGTCCACTTTGAAGCTTTGGAATTGCTCAACTCTCTCCATGGACGTGCTTTTCACGTTTTTGTGCAATTTGAAACATAACTCGGTCTATTCGCTTCTTTATCCATTGAAACCTTGTACGAAAGCGAAATTAGCATTTTAGACTTCTAAGAACAATAAATGGAGTGCAACAGTCCACTTTGATGCTTTGGAATTGCTCAACTCTCTCCATAGATGTGCTTTTCTCGTTTTTGTGCAATTTGAAACATAACTTGGTCTATTCGCATCTTTATCTAACGAAACGTTATACGAAAGCTAAGCTAGCAAGTCAGACTTCTAAGAACACTCAATGGAGTACAATGATCCACTTTGAAGCTTTGGAATTGCTCAACTCTCTCCATAGACGTGCTTTTCACGTTTTTGTGCAATTTGAAACATAACTCGGTCTATTCGCTTCTTTATCAATTGAAACCTTGTACGAAAGCTAAATTAGCATTTTAGACTTCTAAGAACAATAAATGGAGTGCTACGGTCCACTTTGATGCTTTGGAATTGCTCAACTCTCTCCATAGACGTGCTTTTCCACGTTTTTTTGCAATTTGAAACATAACTCGGTCTATTCGCTTCTTTATCCATTGAAACCCTGTACGAAAGCTAAATTAGCAAGTTAGACTTCTTAGAACAATAAATGGCGTACAACGGTCCACTTTGAAGCTTTGGAATTGCTCAACTCTCTCCATAGACGTGATTTTCACGTTTTTGTGCAATTTGAAACATAACTCGGTCTATTGGCTTCTTTATCCATTGAAACCTTGTACGAAAGCGAAATTAGCATTTTAGACTTCTAAGAAAAATAAATGGAGTGCAACAGTCCACTTTGATGCTTTGGAATTGCTCAACTCTCTCCATAGATGTGCTTTTCTCGTTTTTGTGCAATTTGAAACATAACTTGGTCTATTCGCATCTTTATCTAACGAAACCCTCTAAGAAAGCTAAATTAGCAAGTTAGACTTCTAAGGGCAATAAATGGAGTACAACGGTCCACTTTGAAGCTTTGGAATTGCTCAACTCTCTCCATAGACGTGCTTTTCACGTTTTTGTGCAATTTGAAACATAACTCGGTCTATTCGCTTCTTTATCCATTGAAACCTTGTACGAAAGCGAAATTAGCATTTTAGACTTCTAAGAACAATAAATGGAGTGCAACAGTCCACTTTGATGCTTTGGAATTGCTCAACTCTCTCCATAGATGTGCTTTTCTCGTTTTTGTGCAATTTGAAACATAACTTGGTCTATTCGCATCTTTATCTAACGAAACGTTATACGAAAGCTAAGCTAGCAAGTCAGACTTCTAAGAACACTCAATGGAGTACAATGATCCACTTTGAAGCTTTGGAATTGCTCAACTCTCTCCATAGACGTGCTTTTCACGTTTTTGTGCAATTTGAAACATAACTCGGTCTATTCGCTTCTTTATCCATTGAAACCTTGTACGAAAGCTAAATTAGCAAGTTAGACTTCTAAGGGCAATAAAAGGAGTACAACGGTCCACTTTGAAGCTTTGGAATTGCTCAACTCTCTCCATAGACGTGCTTTTCACGTTTTTGTGCAATTTGAAACATAACTCGGTCTATTCGCTTCTTTATCCATTGAAACCTTGTACGAAAGCTAAATTAGCAAGTTAGACTTCTAAGGGCAATAAATGGAGTACAACGGTCCACTTTGAAGCTTTGGAATTGCTCAACTCTCTCCATAGACGTGCTTTTCACGTTTTTTTGCAATTTGAAACATAACTCGGTCTATTCGCTTCTTTATCCATTGAAACCTTGTACGAAAGCTAAATTAGCAAGTTAGACTTCTAAGGGCAATAAATGGAGTACAACGGTCCACTTTGAAGCTTTAGAATTGCTCAACTCTCTCCATAGACGTGCTTTTCATGTTTTTGTGCAATTTGAAACATAACTCGGTCTATTCGCTTCTTTATCCATTGAAACCCTCTAAGAAAGCTAAATTAGCAAGTTAGACTTCTTAGAACAATAAATGGAGTACAACGGTCCACTTTGAAGCTTTGGAATTGCTCAACTCTCTCCATAGACGTGCTTTTCATGTTTTTGTGCAATTTGAAACATAACTCGGTCTATTCGCTTCTTTATCCATTGAAACCCTCTAAGAAAGCAAAATTAGTAAGTTAGACTTCTAAGGGCAATAAATGGAGTACAACGGTCCACTTTGAAGCTTTGGAATTGCTCAACTCTCTCCATAGACGTGCTTTTCACGTTTTTGTGCAATTTGAAACATAACTCGGTCTATTCGCTTCTTTATCCATTGAAACCTTGTACGAAAGCGAAATTAGCAATTTTAGACTTCTAAGAACAATAAATGGAGTGCAACAGGTCCACTTTGATGCTTTGGAATTGCTCAACTCTCTCCATAGATGTGCTTTTCTCGTTTTTGTGCAATTTGAAACATAACTTGGTCTATTCGCATCTTTATCTAACTGAAACGTTATACGAAAGCTAAGCTAGCAAGTCAGACTTCTAAGAACACTCAATGGAGTACAATGATCCACTTTGAAGCTTTGGAATTGCTCAACTCTCTCCATAGACGTGCTTTTCACGTTTTTGTGCAATTTGAAACATAACTCGGTCTATTCGCTTCTTTATCCATTGAAACCTTGTACGAAAGCTAAATTAGCAAGTTAGACTTCTAAGGGCAATAAATGGAGTACAACGGTCCACTTTGAAGCTTTGGAATTGGTCAACTCTCTCCATAGACGTGCTTTTCACGTTTTTGTGCAATTTGAAACATAACTCGGTCTATTCGCTTCTTAATCCATTGAAACCTTGTACGAAAGCTAAATTAGCAAGTTAGACTTCTAAGGGCAATAAATGGAGTACAACGGCCACTTTGAAGCTTTGGAATTGCTCAACTCTCTCCATAGACCGTGCTTTTCACGTTTTTGTGCAATTTGAAACATAACTCGGTCTATTCGCTTCTTTATCCATTGAAACCCTCTAAGAAAGCTAAATTAGCAAGTTAGACTTCTTAGAACAATAAATGGAGTACAACGGTCCACTTTGAAGCTTTGGAATTGCTCAACTCTCTCCATAGACGTGCTTTTCACGTTTTTGTGCAATTTGAAACATAACTCGGTCTATTGGCTTCTTTATCCATTGAAACCTTGTACGAAAGCGAAATTAGCATTTTAGACTTCTAAGAACAATAAATGGAGTGCAACAGTCCACTTTGATGCTTTGGAATTGCTCAACTCTCTCCATAGACGTGCTTTTCATGTTTTTGTGCAATTTGAAACATAACTCGGTCTATTCGCTTCTTTATCCATTGAAACCCTCTAAGAAAGCTAAATTAGCAAGTTAGACTTCTAAGGGCAATAAATGGAGTACAACGGTCCACTTTGAAGCTTTGGAATTGCTCAACTCTCTCCATAGACGTGCTTTTCACGTTTTTGTGCAATTTGAAACATAACTCGGTCTATTCGCTTCTTTATCCATTGAAACCTTGTACGAAAGCGAAATTAGCATTTTAGACTTCTAAGAACAATAAATGGAGTGCAACAGTCCACTTTGATGCTTTGGAATTGCTCAACTCTCTCCATAGATGTGCTTTTTCTCGTTTTTGTGCAATTTGAAACATAACTTGGTCTATTCGCATCTTTATCTAAACGAAACGTTATACGAAAGCTAAGCTAGCAAGTCAGACTTCTAAGAACACTCAATGGAGTACAATGATCCACTTTGAAGCTTTGGAATTGCTCAACTCTCTCCATAGACGTGCTTTTCACGTTTTTGTGCAATTTGAAACATAACTCGGTCTATTCGCTTCTTTATCAATTGAAACCTTGTACGAAAGCTAAATTAGCAAGTTAGACTTCTAAGAACAATAAATGGAGTACTAACGGTCCACTTTGAAGCTTTGGAATTGCTCAACTCTCTCCATAGACGTGCTTTTCACGTGTTTTGTGCAATTTGAAACATAACTCGGTCTATTCGCTTCTTTATCCATTGAAACCCTGTACGAAAGCTAAATTAGCAAGTTAGACTTCTAGGAACAATAAATGGAGTACAACGGTCCACTTTGAAGCTTTGGAATTGCTCAACTCTCTCCATAGACGTGCTTTTCACGTTTTTGTGCAATTTGAAACATAACTCGGTCTATTGGCTTCTTTATCCATTGAAACCTTGTACGAAAGCGAAATTAGCAATTTTAGACTTCTAAGAACAATAAATGGAGTGCAACTGTCCACTTTGAGCTTTGGAATGCTCAACTCTCTCCATAGACGTGCTTTTCACGTTTTGTGCCATTTGAAACATAACTCTGTCTATTCGCATTCTTTATTACCATGAAACCCTGTACGAAAGCTAAATTAGCAAGTTAGACTTCTAAGGACACTAAATGGAGTGACAACGGTCCACTTTGAAGCTTTGGAATTGCTCAACTATCTCATAGTACGTGCTTTTCTCCGTTTTTGTGCAATTTGAAACATAACTCGTCTCTTCGCTTCTTTATCCATTGAAACCTTGTACGAAAGCTAAATTAGCAAGTTAGACTTCTAAGGACAATAAATGGAGTACAACAGGTCCACTTTGAATGCTTTGGAATTGCTCAACTCTCTCCATAGACGTGCTTTTTCACGTTTTGTTGCAATTTGAAACATAACTCGGTCTATTCGCCTTCTTTATCCATTGAAACCTTGTTACGAAAGCTAATTAGCAAGTCAGACTTCTAAGAACACTAATGGAGTACAATGATCCACTTTGAAGCTTTGGAATTGCTCAACTCTCTCCATAGACGTGCTTTTCACGTTTTTGTGCAATTTGAAACATAACTCGGTCTATTGGCATCTTTATCCATTGAAACCTTGTACGAAAGCTAAATTAGCAATTTTAGACTTCTAAGAACAATAAATGGAGTGCAACATGTCCACTTTGATAGCTTTGGAATTGCTCAACTCTCTCCATAGATGTGCTTTTCCCTCGTTTTTGTGCAATTTGAAACATAACTTGGTCTATTCGCATCTTTATCTAACTGAAACCCTTGCTAGAAAGCTAAATTAGCAAGTTAGACTTCTAAGGGCAATAAATGGAGTACAACGGTCCACTTTGAAGCTTTGGAATTGCTCAACTCTCTCCATAGACGTGCTTTTCACGTTTTTGTGCAATTTGAAAACATAACTCGGTCTATTCGCTTCTTTATCCATTGAAACCTGTACGAAAGCGAAATTAGCAAGTTTAGACTTCTAAGGAACAATAAATGGAGTGCAACAGTCCACTTTGAATGCTTTGGAATTGCTCAACTCTCTCCATAGATGTGCTTTTCTACGTTTTTGTGCAATTTGAAACATAACTTGGTCTATTCGCATTCTTTATCTAACTGAAACCTTATACGAAAGCTAACTAGCAAGTCAGACTTCTAAGGACACTCAATGGAGTACAACGGATCCACTTTGAAGCTTTGGAATTGCTCAACTCTCTCCATAGACGTGCTTTTCACGTTTTTGTGCAATTTGAAACATAACTCGGTCTATTCGCTTCTTTATCGATTGAAACCTTGTACGAAAGCTAAATTAGCAAGTTTGACTTCTAAGGGCAATAATGGAGTACAACGGTCCACTTTGAAGCTTTGGAATTGCTCAACTATCTCCATAGACGTGCTTTTCACGTTTTTGTGCAATTTGAAACATAACTCGGTCTATTCGCTTCTTTATCCATTGAAACCTTGTACGAAAGCTAAATTAGCAAGTTAGACTTCTAAGGGCAATAAATGGAGTACAACGGTCCACTTTGAAGCTTTGGAATTGCTCAACTCTCTCCATAGACGTGCTTTTTCACGTTTTTTGTGCAATTTGAAACATAACTCGGTCTATTCGCTTCTTTATCCATTGAAACCTTGTACGAAAGCTAAATTAGCAAGTTAGACTTCTAAGGGCAATAAATGGAGTACAACGGTCCACTTTGAAGCTTTAGAATTGCTCAACTCTCTCCATAGACGTGCTTTTCATGTTTTTGTGCAATTTGAAACATAACTCGGTCTATTCGCTTCTTTATCCATTGAAACCCTCTAAGAAAGCTAAATTAGCAAGTTAGACTTCTTAAGGACAATAAATGGAGTACAACAGGTCCACTTTGAAGCTTTGGAATTGCTCAACTCTCTCCATAGACGTGCTTTTCACGTTTTTGTGCAATTTGAAACATAACTCGGTTCTATTCGCTTCTTTATCCATTGAAACCTTGCTACGAAAGCTAAATTAGCAAGTTAGACTTCTAAGGGCAATAAATGGAGTACAACGGTCCACTTTGAAGCTTTGGAATTGCTCAACTCTCTCCATAGACGTGCTTTTCACGTTTTTGTGCAATTTGAAACATAACTCGGTCTATTCGCTTCTTTATCCATTGAAACCTTGTACGAAAGCTAAATTAGCAAGTTAGACTTCTAAGGGCAATAAATGGAGTACAACGGTCCACTTTGAAGCTTTGAATTGCTCAACTCTCTCCATAGACGTGCTTTTCACGTTTTTGTGCAATTTGAAACATAACTTCGGTCTATTCGCTTCTTTATCCATTGAAACCTTGTACGAAAGCTAAATTAGCAAGCTAGACTTCTAAGGGCAATAATGGAGTACAACGGTCCACTTTGAAGCTTTGGAATTGCTCAACTCTCTCCATAGACGTGCTTTTCACGTTTTTGTGCAATTTGAAACATAACTCGGTCTATTCGCTTCTTTATCCATTGAAACCTTGTACGAAAGCTAAATTAGCAAGTTAGACTTCTAAGGACAATAAATGGAGTACAACGGTCCACTTTGAAGCTTTGGAATTGCTCAACTCTCTCCATAGACGTGCTTTTCACGTTTTTGTGCAATTTGAAACATAACTCGGTCTATTCGCTTCTTTATCCATTGAAACCTTGTACGAAAGCTAAATTAGCAAGTTAGACTTCTTAGAACAATAAATGGAGTACAACGGTCCACTTTTGAAGCTTTGGAATTGCTCAACTCTCTCCATAGACTGTGCTTTTCACGTTTTTGTGCAATTTGAAACATAACTAGGTCTATTCGCTTCTTTATCCATTGAAACCCTTGTACGAAAGCTAAATTAGCAAGCTAGACTTCTAAGGACACTAAATGGAGTACAACGGTCCACTTTGAAGCTTTGGAATTGCTCAACTCTCTCCATAGACGTGCTTTTCACGTTTTGTGCAATTTGAAACATAACTCGGTCTATTCGCTCTTTATCCATTGAAACCTTGTACGAAAGCTAAAATTAGCAAGTTAGACTTTCTAAGGAACACTAAATGGGATTGACAACGGTCCACTTTGAAGCTTTGGAATTGCTCAACTCTCTCATAGACGTGCTTTTCACGCTTTTTGTGCAAGGTTTGAAACATAACTAGGTCTATTTCGCCTTCTTATCCATTGAAACCTTGTACGAAAGCTAAATAGCAAAGCTAGACTTCTAAGAACACTAAATGGAGTACACGGGTCCACTTTGAAGCTTGGAATTGCTCAACTCTCTCCATAGACGTGCTTTTCACGTTTTATGTGCAGTTTGAAACATAACCTAGGTCTATTCGCTTCTTTATCCATTGAAACCGTTGTACGAAAGCTAAATTAGCAAGTTAGACTTCTAAGGACAATAAATGGAGTACAACGGTCCACTTTGAAGCTTTGGAATTGCTCAACTCTCTCCATATGACGTGCCTTTTCACGCTTTTTGTGCAAGTTTGAAACATAACTAGGTCTATTCGCTTCTTTATCCATTGAAACCTTGTACGAAAGCTAAATTAGCAAGCTTAGACTTCTAAGGACAATAAATGGAGTACAACGGTCCACTTTGAAGCTTGGGAATTGCTCAACTCTCTCCATAGACGTGCTTTTCACGTTTTTGTGCAGTTTGAAACATAACTAGGTCTATTCGCTTCTTTATCCATTGAAACCTTGTACGAAAGCTAAATTAGCAAGCTAGACTTCTACGGACACTAAATGGAGTACAACGGTCCACTTTGAATCTTTGGAATTGCTCAACTCTCTCTATAGACGTGCTTTTCATCGTTTTTTGTGCAGTTTGAAACATAACTCGGTCTATTCGCTTCTTTATCCATTGAAAACCTTGTACGAAAGCTAAATTAGCAAGTCTAGACTTCTAAGAACACTAAATGGAGTACAACGGTCCACTTTGAAGCTTTGGAATTGCTCAACTCTCTCCATTAGACGTGCTTTTCATGTTTTTGTGCAAGTTTGAAACATAACTCGGTCTATTCGCTTCTTTATCCATTGAAACCTTGTACGAAAGCTAAATTAGCAAGTTAGACTTCTAAGGACAATAAATGGAGTACAACGGTCCACTTTGAAGCTTTGGAATTGCTCAACTCTCTCCATAGACGTGCTTTTCACTTTTTTTGTGCAATTTGAAACATAACTCGGTCTATTCGCTTCTTTATCCATTGAAACCTTGTACGAAAGCTAAATTAGCAAGCTTAGACTTCTAAGGGCACTAAATGGAGTACAACGGTCCACTTTGAAGCTTTGGAATTGCTCAACTCTCTCCATAGACGTGCTTTTCACGTTTTTGTGCAATTTGAAACATAACTCGGTCTATTCGCTTCTGTATCCATTGAAACCTTGTACGAAAGCTAAATTAGCAAGCTAGACTTCTAAGGCAATAAATGGAGTACAACGGTCCACTTTGAAGCTTTGGAATTGCTCAACTCTCTCCATAGACGTGCTTTTCACGTTTTTGTGCAAGTTTGAAAACATAACTCGGTCTATTCGCTTCTTTATCCATTGAAACCTTGTACGAAAGCTAAATTAGCAAGTTAGACTTCTAGAACAATAAATGGAGTACAACGGTCCACTTTGAAGCTTTGGAATTGCTCAACTCTCTCCATAGACGTGCTTTTCACGTTTTTGTGCAATTTGAAACATAACTCGGTCTATTCGCTTCTTTATCCATTGAAACCTTGTACGAAAGCTAAATTAGCAAGTTAGACTTCTAAGGGCAATAAATGGAGTACAACGGTCCACTTTGAAGCTTTGGAATTGCTCAACTCTCTCCATAGACGTGCTTTTCACGTTTTTGTGCAATTTGAAACATAACTCGGTCTATTCGCTTCTTTATCCATTGAAACCTTGTACGAAAGCTAAATTAGCAAGTTAGACTTCTAAGCAATAAATGGAGTACAACGGTCCACTTTGAAGCTTTGGAATTGCTCAACTCTCTCCATAGACGTGCTTTTCACGTTTTTGTGCAATTTGAAACATAACTCGGTCTATTCGCTTCTTTATCCATTGAAACCTTGTACGAAAGCTAAATATTAGCAAGCTAGACTTCTAAGGAACACTAAATGGAGTACTAACGGTCCACTTTGAAGCTTTGGAATTGCTCAACGCTCTCCATAGACGTGCTTTTTCACGTTTTTGTGCAGTTTGAAACATAACTACGGTCTATTCGCTTCTTTATCCATTGAAACCTTTACGAAAGCTAAATTAGCAAGTTAGACTTCTAAGGACAATAAATGGAGTATAACGGTCCACTTTGAAGCTTTGGAATTGCTCAACTCTCTCCATAGACGTGCTTTTCACCGTTTTTGTTGCAAGTTTGAAACATAACTCGGTCCTATTCGCTTCTTTATCCATTGAAACCTTGTACGGAAAAGCTAAATTAGGCAAGCTTAGACTTCTTAACGAACAATAAATGGAGTACAACGGTCCCACTTTGAAGCTTTGGGAATTGCTCAACTCTCTCCATAGACGTGCTTTTCACGTTTTTGTGCAGTTTGAAACATAACTAGGTCCTATTCGCTCTTTATCCATTGAAACCTTGTACGAAAGCTAAATTAGCAAGTAGACTTCTAAGGAACACTAAATGGAGTACAACGGTCCACTTTGAATGCTTTGGAATTGCTCCAACTCTCTCCATAGACGTGCTTTTCATCGTTTTTTGTGCAGTTTGAAACATAATATGGTCTATTCGCATTCTTTATCCTACTGAAACGTTTTACGAAAGCTAATCTAGCAAGTCTAGACTTCTAAGGACACTCAATGGAGTACAACTGATCCACTTTGAAGCTTTGGAATTGCTCAACTCTCTCCAATAGACGTGCTTTTCACGTTTTTGTGCAAGTTTGAAACATAACTCGGTCTATTCGCTTCTTTATCCATTGAAACCTTGTTACGAAAGCTAAATTAGCAAGCTTAGACTTCTAAGGACACTAAATGGAGTACAACGGTCCACTTTGAAGCTTTGGAATTGCTCAACTCTCTCCATAGACGTGCTTTTTCACGTTTTTGGCAAGTTTGAAACATAACTCGGTCTATTCGCTTCTTTATCCATTG
This sequence comes from Tripterygium wilfordii, assembly GCF_013401445.1. Taxonomy (NCBI): domain Eukaryota; kingdom Viridiplantae; phylum Streptophyta; class Magnoliopsida; order Celastrales; family Celastraceae; genus Tripterygium; species Tripterygium wilfordii. The sequence goes on from NW_024056410.1 coordinate 96,292, forward strand.
AAACCCTTGTACGAAAGCTAAATTAGCAAGCTAGACTTCTAAGGACAATAAATGGAGTACAACGGTCCACTTTGAAGCTTTGGAATTGCTCAACTCTCTCCATAGACGTGCTTTTCACGTTTTTGTGCAGTTTGAAACATAACTAGGTCTATTCGCTTCTTTATCCATTGAAACCTTGTACGAAAGCTAAATTAGCAAGTTAGACTTCTAAGAACAATAAATGGAGTACGACGGTCCACTTTGAAGCTTTGGAATTGCTCAACTCTCTCCATAGACGTGCTTTTCACGTTTTTGTGCAATTTGAAACATAACTCGGTCTATTCGCTTCTACAAAATTATACGAAAGCTAAATTAGCAAGTAGACTTCTAAGAACAATAAATGGAGTACAACGGTCCACTTTGAAGCTTTGGAATTGCTCAACTCTCTCCATAGACGTGCTTTTCACGTTTTTGTGCAATTTGAAACATAACTCGGTCTATTCGCTTCTTTATCCATTGAAACCTGTACGAAAGCAA
>NW_024056411.1:0-64018 GCF_013401445.1 Tripterygium wilfordii
ATTGCTCAACTCTCTCCATAGAGGAGCTTTTGACTTTTTTGTGCAATTTCAAACATAACTTGGTCTATTCGCATCTTTAACTTACGAAACGTTGCATGAAGGCTAAACTAGCAAGTTAGACTTGTAAGAGCACTAAATAGAGTACAACGGTCGACATTGATGCTTTGGAATTGCTCAACTCTCTCCATAAAGGAGCTTTTCACGTTTTTGTGCAATTTCAAACATAACTTGGTCTATTCGCGTCTTTACCTTACGAAACGTGGCACGAAGGCTCAACTAGCAAGTTAGACTTGTAAGAGCACTAAATAGAGTACAACGGTCCACATCGATGCTTTGGAATTGCTCAACTCTCTCCATAGGGGAGCTTTTGACGTTGTTGTGCAATTTCAAACGTAACTTGGTCTATTCGCATCTTTAACTTACGAAACGTTGCACGAAGGCTAAAATAACAAGTTAGACTTGTAAGAGCACTAAATAGAGTACAACGGTCCACATTGATGCTTTCGAATTGCTCAACTCTTTCCATAGAGGAGCTTTTGACGTTGTTGTGCAATTTCAAACTTAACTTGGTCTATTCACATCTTTAACTTACGAAACGTTGCACGAAGGCTAAACTAGCAATTTAGACTTGTAAGAGCACGAAATACAGCAAGTTCTATTCGCATCTTTAACTTACGAAACGTGGCACGAAGGCTCAACTAGCAAGTTAGAATTGTAAGAGCACTAAATATAGTACAACGGTCCACATTGATGCTTTGGAATTGCTCAACTCTCTCCATAGAGGAGCTTTTCACATTTTTGTGCAATTTCAAACATAACTTGGTCTATTCGCATCTTTAACTTGCGAAACGTTGCACGAAGGCTCAACTAGCAAGTTAGACTTGTAAGAGCACTAAATAGAGTACAACGGTCCACATTGATACTTTGGAATTGCTCAACTCTCTCCATAGAGGAGCTTTTCATGTTTTTGTGCAATTTCAAACATAACATGGCCTATTTGCATCTTTACTATGCGAAACGTTACATGAAGGCTAAACTAGCAAGGTAGACTTGTAAGAGCACTAAATAGAGTACAACGGTCCACATCGATGCTTTGGAATTGGTCAACTCTCTCCATAGAGGAGCTTTTGACGTTGTTGTGCAATTTGAAACATAACTTCGTCTATTCGCGTCTTTACCTTACGAAACGTGGCACGAAGGCTCAACTAGGAAGTTAGACTTGTAAGAGCACTAAACAGAGTACAACGGTGCACATCGATGCTTTGAAATTGCTCAACTCTCTCCATAGAGGAGCTTTTGACGTTGTTGTGCAATTTTAAACGTAACTTGGTCTATTCGCAACTTTAACTTACGAAACGTGGCACGAAGGCTCAACTAGCAAGTTAGACTTGTAAGAGCACTAAATAGAGTACAACGGTCCACATCGATGCTTTGGAATTGCTCAACTCTCTCCATAGAGGAGCTTTTGACGTTGTTGTGCAATTTCAAACATAACTTCGTCTATTCGCGTCTTTACCTTACGAAACGTGACACGAAGGCTCAACTAGGAAGTTAGACTTGTAAGAGCCCTAAATAGAGTACAACGGTCCACATCGATGCTTTGAAATTGCTCAACTCTCTCCATAGAGGAGCTTTTGACGTTGTTGTGCAATTTCAAACGTAACTTGGTCTATTCGCATCTTTAACTTACGAAACGTGGCACGAAGGCTCAACTAGCAAGTTAGACTTGTAAGAGCACTAAATAGAGTACAACGGTCCACATTGATGCTTTGGAATTGCTCAACTTTCTCCATAAAGGAGCTTTTCACGTTTTTGTGCAATTTCAAACATAACTTGGTCTATTCGCATTTTTAACTTGCGAAACGTTGCATGAAGGCTAAACTAGCAAGTTAAACTTGTAAGAGCACTAAATAGAGTACAACGGTCGACATTGATGCTTTGGAATTGCTCAACTCTCTCCATAGAGGAGCTTTTGACACTTTTGTGCAATTTCAAACGTAACTTGGTCTGTTCGCATCTTTAGCTTACGAAACGTGGCACGAAGGCTAAACTAGCAAGTTAGACTTGTAAGAGCACGAAATAGAGTATAACAGTCCACATTGATGCTTTGGAATTGCGCAACTCTCTCCATAGAGGAGCTTTTGACGTTGTTGTGCAATTTCAAACGTAACTTGGTCTATTTGCATCTTTAACTTACGAAACGTTGCACGAAGGTTAAACAAGCAATTTAGACTTGTAAGAGCACGAAATAGAGAACAATGGTCCACATTGATGCTTTGGAATTGCTCAAATCTCTCCATAGAGGAGCTTTTCACGTTTTTGTGCAATTTCAAACATAACTTCGTCTATTCGCGTCTTTACCTTACGAAACGTGGCACGAAGGCTCAACTAGCAAGTTAGACTAGTAAGAGCACTAAATAGAGTACAACGGTTGACATTGATGCTTTGGAATTTCTCAACTCTCTCCATAGAGGAGCTTTTGACGTTTTTGTGCAATTTCAAACGTAACTTGGTCAATTCGCATCTTTAACTTACGAAACGTTGCACGAAGGCTAAACTAGCAAGTTAGACTTGTAAGAGCACGAAATAGAGTACAACGGTCCACATTGATGCTTTGGAATTGCTCAACTCTCTCCATAGAGGAACTTTTGACGTTTTTGTGCAATTTCAAACATAACTTGGTCTATTCGCATCTTTAACTTATGAAACATTGCATGAAGGCTAAACTAGAAAGTTAGACTCGTAAGAGCACTAAATAGAGTACAACGGTCCACATCGATGCTTTGGAATTGCTCAACTCTCTCCATAGAGGAGCTTTCACGTTTTTGTGCAATTTCAAACATAACTTGGTCTATTCGTCTTTACTTACGAAACGGCACGAAGGCTCAACTAGCAAGTTAGACTGTAAGAGCACTAAATAGAGTACAACGGTCCACATTGATGCTTTGGAATTGCTCAACTCTCTCCATAGAGGAGCTTTTGACGTTTTTGTGCAATTTCAAACGTAACTTGGTCTATTCGCATCTTTAACTTACGAAACGTGCACGAAGGCTAAACTAGCAAGTTAGACTTGTAAGAGCACGAAATAGAGTACAACGGTCCACATTGATGCTTTGGAATTGCTCAATCTCTCCATAGAGGAGCTTTTCACGTTTTTGTGCAATTTCAAACATAACTTGGTCTATTCGCATTTTAACTTACGAAACGTTGCACGAAGGCTAAACTAGCAAGTTAGACTTGTAAGAGCACTAAATAGAGTACAACGGTGACATTGATGCTTTGGAATTGCTCAACTCTCTCCATAGAGGAGCTTTTGACGTTTTTGTGCAATTTCAAACTAACTTGGTCTATTCGCATCTTTAACTTACGAAACGTTGCACGAAGGCTAAACTAGCAAGTTAGACTTGTAAGAGCACTAAGTAGAGTACAACGGTCCACATTGATGCTTTGGAATTGCTCAACTCTCTCCATAGAGGAGTTTTTCACGTTTTTGTGCAATTTCAAACATAACTTGGTCTATTCGCATCTTTAACTTACGAAACATTGCATGAAGGCTAAACTAGCAAGTTAGACTCGTAAGAGCACTAAATAGAGTACAACGGTCCACATCGATGCTTCGGAATTGCTCAACTCTCTCCATAGAGGAGCTTTTCACGTTTTTGTGCAATTTCAAACATAACTTCGTCTATTCGCGTCTTTACCTTACGAAACGCGGCACGAAGGCTCAACTAGCAAGTTAGACTAGTAAGAGCACTCAATAGAGTACAACGGTCGACATTGATGCTTTGGAATTGCTCAACTCTCTCCATAGAGGAGCTTTTGACGTTTTTGTGCAATTTCAAACGTAACTTGGTCTATTCGCATCTTTAACTTACGAAACGTTGCACGAAGGCTAAACTAGCAAGTTAGACTTGTAAGAGCACGAAATAGAGTACAACGGTCCACATTGATGCTTTGGAATTGCTCAAATCTCTCCATAGAGGTGCTTTTCACGTTTTTGTGCAATTTCAAACATAACTTGGTCTATTCGCATTTTTAACTTGCGAAACGTTGCATGAAGGCTAAACTAGCAAGTTAAACTTGTAAGAGCACTAAATAGAGTACAACGGTCGACATTGATGCTTTGGAATTGCTCAACTCTCTCCATAGAGGAGCTTTTCACTTTTGTGCAATTTCAAACGTAACTTGGTCTATTCGCATCTTTAACTTACGAAACGTGGCACGAAGGCTAAACTAGCAAGTTAGACTTGTAAGAGCACGAAATAGAGTACAACAGTCCACATTGATGCTTTGGAATTGCGCAACTCTCTCCATAGAGGAGCTTTTGACGTTGTTGTGCAATTTCAAACGTAACTTGGTCTATTCGCATCTTTAACTTACGAAACGTGGCACGAAGGCTAAACTAGCAATTTAGACTTGTAAGAGCACGAAATAGAGAACAACGGTCCACATTGATGCTTTGGAATTGCTCAAATCTCTCCATAGAGGAGCTTTTCAAGTTTTTGTGCAATTTCAAACATAATTTCGTCTATTCGCGTATTTACCTTACGAAACGTGGCACGAAGGCTCAACTAGCAAGTTAGACTGGTAAGAGCACTAAATAGAGTACAACGGTCCACATTGATGGTTTGGAATTTCTCAACTCTCTCCATAGAGGAGCTTTTGACGTTTTTGTGCAATTTCAAACGTAACTTGGTCAATTCGCATCTTTAACTTACGAAACGTTGCACGAAGGCTAAACTAGCAAGTTAGACTTGTAAGAGCACGAAATAGAGTACAACGGTCCACATTGATGCTTTGGAATTGCTCAACTCTCTCCATAGAGGAGCTTTTGACGTTTTTGTGCAATTTGAAACATAACTTGGTCTATTCGCATCTTTAACTTACGAAACTTGCACGAAGGCTAAACTAGCAAGTTAGACGTAAGAGCACTAAATAGAGTACAACGGTCGACATTGATGCTTTGGAATTGCTCAACTCTCTCCATAGAGGAGCTTTTCACGTTTTTGTGCAATTTCAAACATAACTTCGTCTATTCGCGTCTTTACCTTACGAAACGCGGCACGAAGGCTCAACTAGCAAGTTAGACTAGTAAGAGCACAATAGAGTACAACGGTCCACATTGATGCTTTGAAATTGCTCAACTCTCTCCGTAGAGGAGCTTTTCACGTTTTTGTGCAATTTCAAACATAACTTGGTCTATTCGCATCTTTAACTTACGAAACGTTGCACGAAGGCTAAACTAGCAAGTTAGACTTGTAAGAGCACGAAATAGAGTACAACGGTCCACATTGACGCTTTGGAATTGCTCAACTCTCTCCATAGAGGAGCTTTTCACGTTTTTGTGCAATTTCAAACATAACTTGGTCTATTCGCATCTTTAACTTACGAAACGTTGCACGAAGGCTAAACTAGCAAGTTAGACTTGTAAGAGCACGAAATAGAGTACAACGGTCCACATTGACGCTTTGGAATTGCTCAACTCTCTCCATAGAGGAGCTTTTCACGTTTTTGTGCAATTTCAAACATAACTTGGTCTATTCGCGTCTTTACCTTACGAAACGTGCACGAAGGCTAAACTAGCAAGTTAGACTTGTAAGAGCACTAAATAGAGTACAACGGTCCACATGATGCTTTGGAATTGCTCAACTCTCTCCATAGAGGAGCTTTTGACGTTTTGTGCAATTTCAAACATAACTTCGTCTATTCGCGTCTTTACCTTACGAAACGTGGCACGAAGGCTCAACTAGGAAGTTAGACTTTAAGAGCACTAAATAGAGTACAACGGTCCACATCGATGCTTTGAAATTGCTCAACTCTCTCCATAGAGGAGCTTTTGACGTTGTTGTGCAATTTCAAACGTAACTTGGTCTATTCGCAACTTTAACTTACGAAACGTGGCACGAAGGCTCAACTAGCAAGTTAGACTTGTAAGAGCACTAAATAGAGTACAACGGTCCACATCGATGCTTTGGAATTGCTCAACTCTCTCCATAGAGGAGCTTTTGACGTTGTTGTGCAATTTCAAACAGAACTTCGTCTATTCGCGTCTTTACCTTACGAAACGTGGCACGAAGGCTCAACTAGGAAGTTAGACTTGTAAGAGCCCTAAATAGAGTACAACGGTCCACATCGATGCTTTGAAATTGCTCAACTCTCTCCATAGAGGAGCTTTTGACGTTGTTGTGCAATTTCAAACGTAACTTGGTCTATTCGCATCTTTAACTTACGAAACGTGGCACGAAGGCTCAACTAGCAAGTTAGACTTGTAAGAGCACTAAATAGAGTACAACGGTCCACATTGATGCTTTGGAATTGCTCAACTCTCTCCATAGAGGAGCTTTTCACGTTTTTGTGCAATTTCAAACATAACTTGGTCTATTCGCATCTTTAACTTGCGAAACGATGCACGAAGGCTCAACTAGCAAGTTAGACTTGTAAGAGCACTAAATAGAGTACAACGGTCCACATTGATGCTTTGGAATTGCTCAACTCTCTCCATAGAGGAGCTTTTCATGTTTTTGTGCAATTTCAAACATAACTTGGTCTATTCGCGTCTTTACCTTGCGAAACATTACATGAAGGCTAAACTAGCAAGTTAGACTTGTAAGAGCACTAAATAGAGTACAACGGTCCACATCGATGCTTTGGAATTGCTCAACTCTCTCCATAGAGGAGCTTTTGACGTTGTTGTGCAATTTGAAACATAACTTCGTCTATTCGCGTCTTTACCTTACGAAACGTGGCACGAGGGCTCAACTAGGAAGTTAGACTTGTAAGAGCACTAAATAGAGTACAACGGTCCACATGATGCTTTGGAATTGCTCAACTCTCTCCATAGAGGAGCTTTTGACGTTTTGTGCAATTTCAAACATAACTTGGTCTATTCGCTCTTTACTTACGAAACGTGGCACGAAGGCTCAACTAGCAAGTTAGACTTGTAAGAGCACTAAATAGAGTACAACGGTCCACATCGATGCTTTGGAATTGCTCAACTCTCTCCATAGAGGAGCTTTTGACGTTGTTGTGCAATTTCAAACATAACTTGGTCTATTCGTCTTTACCTTACGAAACGTGGCACGAAGGCTCAACTAGCAAGTTAGACTTTAAGAGCACTAAATAGAGTACAACGGTCCACATCGATGCTTTGGAATTGCTCAACTCTCTCCATAGAGGAGCTTTTGACGTTTTGTGCAATTTCAAACATAACTTGGTCTATTCGCACTTTACTTACGAAACGTGGCACGAAGGCTCAACTAGCAAGTTAGACTTGTAAGAGCACTAAATAGAGTACAACGGTCCACATCGATGCTTTGGAATTGCTCAACTCTCTCCATAGAGGAGCTTTTGACGTTTTGTGCAATTTCAAACATAACTTGGTCTATTCGTCTTTACCTTACGAAACGTGGCACGAAGGCTCAACTAGCAAGTTAGACTTGTAAGAGCACTAAATAGAGTACAACGGTCCACATGATGCTTTGGAATTGCTCAACTCTCTCCATAGAGGAGCTTTTGACGTTTTGTGCAATTTCAACATAACTTGGTCTATTCGCATCTTTACTTACGAAACGTGGCACGAAGGCTCAACTAGCAAGTTAGACTTGTAAGAGCACTAAATAGAGTACAACGGTCCACATTGATGCTTTGGAATTGCTCAACTCTCTCCATAGAGGAGCTTTTCACGTTTTTGTGCAATTTCAAACATAACTTGGTCTATTCGCATCTTTAACTTACGAAACGTGCACGAAGGCTCAACTAGCAAGTTAGACTTGTAAGAGCACTAAATAGAGTACAACGGTCCACATTGATGCTTTGGAATTGCTCAACTCTCTCCATAGAGGAGCTTTTCACGTTTTTGTGCAATTTCAAACATAACTTGGTCTATTCGCGTCTTTACCTTACGAAACTTGCACGAAGGCTCAACTAGCAAGTTAGACTTGTAAGAGCACTAAATAGAGTACAACGGTCCACATGATGCTTTGGAATTGCTCAACTCTCTCCATAGAGGAGCTTTTCACGTTTTGTGCAATTTCAAACATAACTTGGTCTATTCGCGTCTTTACCTTACGAAACGTGGCACGAAGGCTCAACTAGCAAGTTAGACTTGTAAGAGCACTAAATAGAGTACAACGGTCCACAGATGCTTTGGAATTGCTCAACTCTCTCCATAGAGGAGCTTTTGACGTTTTGTGCAATTTCAAATAACTTGGTCTATTCGCATCTTTACTTACGAAACGTGGCACGAAGGCTCAACTAGCAAGTTAGACTTGTAAGAGCACTAAATAGAGTACAACGGTCCACATGATGCTTTGGAATTGCTCAACTCTCTCCATAGAGGAGCTTTTGACGTTTTGTGCAATTTCAAACATAACTTGGTCTATTCGCGTCTTTACCTTACGAAACGTGGCACGAAGGCTCAACTAGCAAGTTAGACTTGTAAGAGCACTAAATAGAGTACAACGGTCCACATTGATGCTTTGGAATTGCTCAACTCTCTCCATAGAGGAGCTTTTGACGTTTTGTGCAATTTCAAACTAACTTGGTCTATTCGCATCTTTACTTACGAAACGTGGCACGAAGGCTCAACTAGCAAGTTAGACTTGTAAGAGCACTAAATAGAGTACAACGGTCCACATTGATGCTTTGGAATTACTCAACTCTCTCCATAGAGGAGCTTTTCACGTTTTTGTGCAATTTCAAACATAACTTGGTCTATTCGCATCTTTAACTTACGAAACGTGGCACGAAGGCTCAACTAGCAAGTTAGACTTGTAAGTGCACTAAATAGAGTACACCGGTCCACATTGATGCTTTGGAATTGCTCAACTCTCTCCATAGAGGAGTTTTTCACGTTTTTGTGCAATTTCAAACATAACTTGGTCTATTCGCGTCTTTACCTTACGAAACTTGCACGAAGGCTAAACTAGCAAGTTAGACTTGTAAGAGCACTAAATAGAGTACAACGGTCCACATGATGCTTTGGAATTGCTCAACTCTCTCCATAGAGGAGCTTTTCACGTTTTTGTGCAATTTCAAACATAACTTGGTCTATTCGCGTCTTTACCTTACGAAACGTGGCACGAAGGCTCAACTAGCAAGTTAGACTTGTAAGAGCACTAAATAGAGTACAACGGTCCACATGATGCTTTGGAATTGCTCAACTCTCTCCATAGAGGAGCTTTTCACGTTTTGTGCAATTTCAAATAACTTGGTCTATTCGCATCTTTAACTTACGAAACGTGGCACGAAGGCTAAACTAGCAAGTTAGACTTGTAAGAGCACTAAATAGAGTACAACGGTCCACATTGATGCTTTGGAATTGCTCAACTCTCTCCATAGAGGAGCTTTTGACGTTTTGTGCAATTTCAAACATAACTTGGTCTATTCGCATCTTTAACTTACGAAACGTTGCACGAAGGCTAAACTAGCAAGTTAGACTTGTAAGAGCACTAAATAGAGTACAACGGTCCACATTGATGCTTTGGAATTGCTCAACTCTCTCCATAGAGGAGCTTTTCACGTTTTTGTGCAATTTCAAACATAACTTGGTCTATTCGCATTTACTTACGAAACGTGGCACGAAGGCTCAACTAGCAAGTTAGACTTGTAAGAGCACTAAATAGAGTACAACGGTCCACATTGATGCTTTGGAATTGCTCAACTCTCTCCATAGAGGAGCTTTTGACGTTTTTGTGCAATTTCAAACATAACTTGGTCTATTCGCATCTTTAACTTACGAAACGTGCACGAAGGCTAAACTAGCAAGTTAGACTTGTAAGAGCACTAAATAGAGTACAACGGTCCACATTGATGCTTTGGAATTGCTCAACTCTCTCCATAGAGGAGCTTTTCACGTTTTTGTGCAATTTCAAACATAACTTGGTCTATTCGCATCTTTACTTACGAAACGTGCACGAAGGCTAAACTAGCAAGTTAGACTGTAAGAGCACTAAATAGAGTACAACGGTCCACATTGATGCTTTGGAATTGCTCAACTCTCTCCATAGAGGAGCTTTTCACGTTTTTGTGCAATTTCAAACATAACTTGGTCTATTCGCATCTTTCCTTACGAAACGGCACGAAGGCTCAACTAGCAAGTTAGACTTGTAAGAGCACTAAATAGAGTACAACGGTCCACATTGATGCTTTGGAATTGCTCAACTCTCTCCATAGAGGAGCTTTTCACGTTTTTGTGCAATTTCAAACATAACTTGGTCTATTCGCACTCTTTACTTACGAAACGTGCACGAAGGCTAAACTAGCAAGTTAGACTTGTAAGAGCACTAAATAGAGTACAACGGTCCACATTGATGCTTTGGAATTGCTCAACTCTCTCCATAGAGGAGCTTTTCACGTTTTTGTGCAATTTCAAACATAACTTGGTCTATTCGCATCTTTAACTTACGAAACGTGCACGAAGGCTAAACTAGCAAGTTAGACGTAAGAGCACTAAATAGAGTACAACGGTCCACATTGATGCTTTGGAATTGCTCAACTCTCTCCATAGAGGAGCTTTTCACGTTTTTGTGCAATTTCAAACATAACTTGGTCTATTCGCATCTTTAACTTACGAAACGTGCACGAAGGCTAAACTAGCAAGTTAGACGTAAGAGCACTAAATAGAGTACAACGGTCCACATTGATGCTTTGGAATTGCTCAACTCTCTCCATAGAGGAGCTTTTCACGTTTTTGTGCAATTTCAAACATAACTTGGTCTATTCGCATCTTTAACTTACGAAACGTGGCACGAAGGCTCAACTAGAAAGTTAGACTTGTAAGAGCACTAAATAGAGTACAACGGTCCACATTGATGCTTTGGAATTGCTCAACTCTCTCCATAGAGGAGCTTTTCACGTTTTTGTGCAATTTCAAACATAACTTGGTCTATTCGTCTTTACTTACGAAACGTGCACGAAGGCTAAACTAGCAAGTTAGACTTGTAAGAGCACTAAATAGAGTACAACGGTCCACATTGATGCTTTGGAATTGCTCAACTCTCTCCATAGAGGAGCTTTTCACGTTTTTGTGCAATTTCAAACATAACTTGGTCTATTCGCATCTTTAACTTACGAAACGTGGCACGAAGGCTAAACTAGCAAGTTAGACTTGTAAGAGCACTAAATAGAGTACAACGGTCCACATTGATGCTTTGGAATTGCTCAACTCTCTCCATAGAGGAGTTTTCACGTTTTTGTGCAATTTCAAACATAACTTGGTCTATTCGCATCTTTAACTTACGAAACGTGCACGAAGGCTAAACTAGCAAGTTAGACTTGTAAGAGCACTAAATAGAGTACAACGGTCCACATTGATGCTTTGGAATTGCTCAATCTCTCCATAGAGGAGCTTTTCACGTTTTTGTGCAATTTCAAACATAACTTGGTCTATTCGCATCTTTACTTACGAAACGTGGCACGAAGGCTCAACTAGCAAGTTAGACTTGTAAGAGCACTAAATAGAGTACAACGGTCCACATTGATGCTTTGGAATTGCTCAACTCTCTCCATAGAGGAGCTTTTGACGTTTTTGTGCAATTTCAAACATAACTTGGTCTATTCGCATCTTTACTTACGAAACGTGCACGAAGGCTAAACTAGCAAGTTAGACTTGTAAGAGCACTAAATAGAGTACAACGGTCCACATTGATGCTTTGGAATTGCTCAACTCTCTCCATAGAGGAGCTTTTGACGTTTTTGTGCAATTTCAAACATAACTTGGTCTATTCGCATCTTTAACTTACGAAACGTTGCACGAAGGCTAAACTAGCAATTTAGACTTGTAAGAGCACTAAATAGAGTACAACGGTCCACATTGATGCTTTGGAATTGCTCAACTCTCTCCATAGAGGAGCTTTTCACGTTTTTGTGCAATTTCAAACATAACTTGGTCTATTCGCGTCTTTACCTTACGAAACGGCACGAAGGCTCAACTAGCAAGTTAGACTTGTAAGAGCACTAAATAGAGTACAACGGTCCACATTGATGCTTTGGAATTGCTCAACTCTCTCCATAGAGGAGCTTTTGACGTTTTTGTGCAATTTCAAACATAACTTGGTCTATTCGCATCTTTAACTTACGAAACGTTGCACGAAGGCTAAACTAGCAAGTTAGACTTGTAAGAGCACTAAATAGAGTACAACGGTCCACATTGATGCTTTGGAATTGCTCAACTCTCTCCATAGAGGAGCTTTTCACGTTTTTGTGCAATTTCAAACATAACTTGGTCTATTCGCATCTTTACTTACGAAACGTGCACGAAGGCTAAACTAGCAAGTTAGACTTGTAAGAGCACTAAATAGAGTACAACGGTCCACATTGATGCTTTGGAATTGCTCAACTCTCTCCATAGAGGAGCTTTTCACGTTTTTGTGCAATTTCAAACATAACTTGGTCTATTCGCATCTTTAACTTACGAAACGTGCACGAAGGCTCAACTAGCAAGTTAGACTTGTAAGAGCACTAAATAGAGTACAACGGTCCACATTGATGCTTTGGAATTGCTCAACTCTCTCCATAGAGGAGCTTTTCACGTTTTGTGCAATTTCAAACATAACTTGGTCTATTCGCATCTTTAACTTACGAAACGTGGCTACGAAGGCTAACTAGCAAGTTAGACTTGTAAGAGCACTAAATAGAGTACAACGGTCCACATTGATGCTTTGGAATTGCTCAACTCTCTCCATAGAGGAGCTTTTCACGTTTTTGTGCAATTTCAAACATAACTTGGTCTATTCGCTCTTTAACTTACGAAACGTGCGAAGGAAAGTTAGACTTGTAAGAGCACTAAATAGAGTACAACGGTCCACATTGATGCTTTGGAATTGCTCAACTCTCTCCATAGAGGAGCTTTTCACGTTTTTGTGCAATTTCAAACATAACTTGGTCTATTCGCATCTTTAACTTACGAAACGTGGCACGAAGGCTCAACTAGCAAGTTAGAGTTGTAAGAGCACTAAATAGAGTACAACGGTCCACATTGATGCTTTGGAATTGCTCAACTCTCTCCATAGAGGAGCTTTTCACGTTTTTGTGCAATTTCAAACATAACTTGGTCTATTCGCATCTTTAACTTACGAAACGTTGCACGAAGGCTAAACTAGCAAGTTAGACTTGTAAGAGCACTAAATAGAGTACAACGGTCCACATTGATGCTTTGGAATTGCTCAACTCTCTCCATAGAGGAGCTTTTCACGTTTTTGTGCAATTTCAAACATAACTTGGTCTATTCGCATCTTTAACTTACGAAACGTTGCACGAAGGCTAAACTAGCAAGTTAGACTTGTAAGAGCACTAAATAGAGTACAACGGTCCACATTGATGCTTTGGAATTGCTCAACTCTCTCCATAGAGGAGCTTTTCACGTTTTTGTGCAATTTCAAACATAACTTGGTCTATTCGCGTCTTTACTTACGAAACGTGGCACGAAGGCTCAACTAGCAAGTTAGACTTGTAAGAGCACTAAATAGAGTACAACGGTCCACATTGATGCTTTGGAATTGCTCAACTCTCTCCATAGAGGAGCTTTTCACGTTTTTGTGCAATTTCAAACATAACTTGGTCTATTCGCGTCTTTACCTTACGAAACGTGGCACGAAGGCTCAACTAGCAAGTTAGACTTGTAAGAGCACTAAATAGAGTACAACGGTCCACATTGATGCTTTGGAATTGCTCAACTCTCTCCATAGAGGAGCTTTTCACGTTTTTGTGCAATTTCAAACATAACTTGGTCTATTCGCATCTTTACTTACGAAACGTGCACGAAGGCTAAACTAGCAAGTTAGACTTGTAAGAGCACTAAATAGAGTACAACGGTCCACATTGATGCTTTGGAATTGCTCAACTCTCCATAGAGGAGCTTTTCACGTTTTTGTGCAATTTCAAACATAACTTGGTCTATTCGCATCTTTACTTACGAAACGTGGCACGAAGGCTCAACTAGCAAGTTAGACTTGTAAGAACACTAAATGGAAGCTTCTCTCATGTGTTTTTGTGCAATTTCAAACATAACTTGGTCTATTCGCGTCTTTACCTTACGAAACGTGGCACGAAGGCTCAACTAGCAAGTTAGACTTGTAAGAGCACTAAATAGAGTACAACGGTCCACATTGATGCTTTGGAATTGCTCAACTCTCTCCATAGAGGAGCTTTTCACGTTTTGTGCAATTTCAAACATAACTTGGTCTATTCGCATCTTTAACTTACGAAACGTGCACGAAGGCTAAACTAGCAAGTTAGACTTGTAAGAGCACTAAATAGAGTACAACGGTCCACATTGATGCTTTGGAATTGCTCAACTCTCTCCATAGAGGAGCTTTTCACGTTTTTGTGCAATTTCAAACATAACTTGGTTTATTCGCATCTTTAACTTACGAAACGTGCACGAAGGCTAAACTAGCAAGTTAGACTTGAAGAGCACTAAATAGAGTACAACGGTCCACATTGATGCTTTGGAATTGCTCAACTCTCTCCATAGAGGAGCTTTTCACGTTTTTGTGCAATTTCAAACATAACTTGGTCTATTCGCATCTTTAACTTACGAAACGTTGCACGAAGGCTAAACTAGCAAGTTAGACTTGTAAGAGCACTAAATAGAGTACAACGGTCCACATTGATGCTTTGGAATTGCTCAACTCTCTCCATAGAGGAGCTTTTCACTTTTTGTGCAATTTCAAACATAACTTGGTCTATTCGCGTCTTTACTTACGAAACGTGGCACGAAGGCTCAACTAGCAAGTTAGACTTGTAAGAGCACTAAATAGAGTACAACGGTCCACATTGATGCTTTGGAATTGCTCAACTCTCTCCATAGAGGAGCTTTTCACGTTTTTGTGCAATTTCAAACATAACTTGGTCTATTCGCATCTTTACTTACGAAACGTGGCACGAAGGCTCAACTAGCAAGTTAGACTTGTAAGAGCACTAAATAGAGTACAACGGTCCACATTGATGCTTTGGAATTGCTCAACTCTCTCCATAGAGGAGCTTTTCACGTTTTTGTGCAATTTCAAACATAACTTGGTCTATTCGTCTTTACCTTACGAAACGTGGCACGAAGGCTCAACTAGCAAGTTAGACTTGTAAGAGCACTAAATAGAGTACAACGGTCCACATTGATGCTTTGGAATTGCTCAACTCTCTCCATAGAGGAGCTTTTCACGTTTTGTGCAATTTAAACATAACTTGGTCTATTCGCATCTTTACTTACGAAACGTGGCACGAAGGCTCAACTAGCAAGTTAGACTTGTAAGAGCACTAAATAGAGTACAACGGTCCACATTGATGCTTTGGAATTGCTCAACTCTCTCCATAGAGGAGCTTTTCACGTTTTTGTGCAATTTCAAACATAACTTGGTCTATTCGCATCTTTACTTACGAAACGTGCACGAAGGCTCAACTAGCAAGTTAGACTTGTAAGAGCACTAAATAGAGTACAACGGTCCACATTGATGCTTTGGAATTGCTCAACTCTCTCCATAGAGGAGCTTTTCACGTTTTTGTGCAATTTCAAACATAACTTGGTCTATTCGCATCTTTAACTTACGAAACGTGCACGAAGGCTAAACTAGCAAGTTAGACTTGTAAGAGCACTAAATAGAGTACAACGGTCCACATTGATGCTTTGGAATTGCTCAACTCTCTCCATAGAGGAGCTTTTCACGTTTTTGTGCAATTTCAAACATAACTTGGTCTATTCGCGTCTTTACCTTACGAAACGGCACGAAGGCTCAACTAGCAAGTTAGACTTGTAAGAGCACTAAATAGAGTACAACGGTCCACATTGATGCTTTGGAATTGCTCAACTCTCTCCATAGAGGAGCTTTTCACGTTTTTGTGCAATTTAAACATAACTTGGTCTATTCGCATCTTTAACTTACGAAACGTGCACGAAGGCTAAACTAGCAAGTTAGACTTGTAAGAGCACTAAATAGAGTACAACGGTCCACATTGATGCTTTGGAATTGCTCAACTCTCTCCATAGAGGAGCTTTTCACGTTTTTGTGCAATTTCAAACATAACTTGGTCTATTCGCTCTTTAACTTACGAAACGTGCACGAAGGCTAACTAGCAAGTTAGACTTGTAAGAGCACTAAATAGAGTACAACGGTCCACATTGATGCTTTGGAATTGCTCAACTCTCTCCATAGAGGAGCTTTTCACGTTTTTGTGCAATTTCAAACATAACTTGGTCTATTCGCGTCTTTACTTACGAAACGTGGCACGAAGGCTAAACTAGCAAGTTAGACTTGTAAGAGCACTAAATAGAGTACAACGGTCCACATTGATGCTTTGGAATTGCTCAACTCTCTCCATAGAGGAGCTTTTCACGTTTTTGTGCAATTTCAAACATAACTTGGTCTATTCGCGTCTTTAACTTACGAAACGTGGCACGAAGGCTAAACTAGCAAGTTAGACTTGTAAGAGCACTAAATAGAGTACAACGGTCCACATTGATGCTTTGGAATTGCTCAACTCTCTCCATAGAGGAGCTTTTCACGTTTTTGTGCAATTTCAAACATAACTTGGTCTATTCGCTTTACTTACGAAACGTGGCACGAAGGCTCAACTAGCAAGTTAGACTTGTAAGAGCACTAAATAGAGTACAACGGTCCACATTGATGCTTTGGAATTGCTCAACTCTCTCCATAGAGGAGCTTTTCACGTTTTTGTGCAATTTCAAACATAACTTGGTCTATTCGCGTCTTTACTTACGAAACGTGGCACGAAGGCTAAACTAGCAAGTTAGACTTGTAAGAGCACTAAATAGAGTACAACGGTCCACATTGATGCTTTGGAATTGCTCAACTCTCTCCATAGAGGAGCTTTTCACGTTTTTGTGCAATTTCAAACATAACTTGGTCTATTCGCATCTTTACTTACGAAACGTGCACGAAGGCAACTAGCAAGTTAGACTTGTAAGAGCACTAAATAGAGTACAACGGTCCACATTGATGCTTTGGAATTGCTCAACTCTCTCCATAGAGGAGCTTTTCACGTTTTTGTGCAATTTCAAACATAACTTGGTCTATTCGCGTCTTTACCTTACGAAACGTGGCACGAAGGCTCAACTAGCAAGTTAGACTTGTAAGAGCACTAAATAGAGTACAACGGTCCACATTGATGCTTTGGAATTGCTCAACTCTCTCCATAGAGGAGCTTTTCACTTTTTTGTGCAATTTCAAACATAACTTGGTCTATTCGCGTCTTTACCTTACGAAACGTGGCACGAAGGCTCAACTAGCAAGTTAGACTTGTAAGAGCACTAAATAGAGTACAACGGTCCACATTGATGGTTTGGAATTGCTCAACTCTCTCCATAGAGGAGCTTTTCACTTTTTACGCAATTTCAAACATAACTTGGTCTATTCGCATCTTTAACTTACGAAACGTTGCACGAAGGCTCAACTAGCAAGTTAGACTTGTAAGAGCACTAAATAGAGTACAACGGTCCACATTGATGCTTTGGAATTGCTCAACTCTCTCCATAGAGGAGCTTTTCACGTTTTTGTGCAATTTCAAACATAACTTGGTCTATTCGCATCTTTAACTTACGAAACGTGGCACGAAGGCTAAACTAGCAAGTTAGACTTGTAAGAGCACTAAATAGAGTACAACGGTCCACATTGATGCTTTGGAATTGCTCAACTCTCTCCATAGAGGAGCTTTTCACGTTTTTGTGCAATTTCAAACATAACTTGGTCTATTCGCATCTTTAACTTACGAAACGTGGCACGAAGGCTAAACTAGCAAGTTAGACTTGTAAGAGCACTAAATAGAGTACAACGGTCCACATTGATGCTTTGGAATTGCTCAACTCTCTCCATAGAGGAGCTTTTGACGTTTTGTGCAATTTCAAACTAACTTGGTCTATTCGCATCTTTACTTACGAAACGTGCACGAAGGCTCAACTAGCAAGTTAGACTTGTAAGAGCACTAAATAGAGTACAACGGTCCACATTGATGCTTTGGAATTGCTCAACTCTCTCCATAGAGGAGCTTTTCACGTTTTGTGCAATTTCAAACATAACTTGGTCTATTCGTCTTTACCTTACGAAACGTGGCACGAAGGCTCAACTACCAAGTTAGACTTGTAAGAGCACTAAATAGAGTACAACGGTCCACATTGATGCTTTGGAATTGCTCAACTCTCTCCATAGAGGAGCTTTTCACGTTTTTGTGCAATTTCAAACATAACTTGGTCTATTCGCATCTTTACTTACGAAACGTGGCACGAAGGCTCAACTAGCAAGTTAGACTTGTAAGAGCACTAAATAGAGTACAACGGTCCACATTGATGCTTTGGAATTGCTCAACTCTCTCCATAGAGGAGCTTTTCACGTTTTTGTGCAATTTCAAACATAACTTGGTCTATTCGCATCTTTAACTTACGAAACGTTGCACGAAGGCAACTAGCAAGTTAGACTTGTAAGAGCACTAAATAGAGTACAACGGTCCACATTGATGCTTTGGAATTGCTCAACTCTCTCCATAGAGGAGCTTTTCACGTTTTTGTGCAATTTCAAACATAACTTGGTCTATTCGCGTCTTTACCTTACGAAACGGCACGAAGGCTCAACTAGCAAGTTAGACTTGTAAGAGCACTAAATAGAGTACAACGGTCCACATTGATGCTTTGGAATTGCTCAACTCTCTCCATAGAGGAGCTTTTCACGTTTTTGTGCAATTTCAAACATAACTTGGTCTATTCGCATCTTTAACTTACGAAACGTGCACGAAGGCTCAACTAGCAAGTTAGACTTGTAAGAGCACTAAATAGAGTACAACGGTCCTACATTGATGCTTTGGAATTGCTCAACTCTCTCCATAGAGGAGCTTTTCACTTTTTTGTGCAATTTCAAACATAACTTGGTCTATTCGCATCTTTAACTTACGAAACGTTGCACGAAGGCTAAACTAGCAAGTTAGACTTGTAAGAGCCACTAAATAGAGTACAACGGTCCACATTGATGCTTTGGAATTGCTCAACTCTCTCCATAGAGGAGCTTTTCACGTTTTTTGTGCAATTTCAAACATAACTTGGTCTATTCGCGTCTTTACCTTACGAAACGTGGCACGAAGGCTCAACTAGCAAGTTTAGACTTTGTAAGAGCACTAAATAGAGTACAACGGTCCACATTGATGCTTTGGAATTGCTCAACTCTCTCCATAGAGGAGCTTTTCACGTTTTTGTGCAATTTCAAACATAACTTGGTCTATTCGCATCTTTAACTTACGAAACGTTGCACGAAGGCTAAACTAGCAAGTTAGACTTGTAAGAGCACTAAATAGAGTACAACGGTCCACATTGATGCTTTGGAATTGCTCAACTCTCTCCATAGAGGAGCTTTTCACGTTTTTGTGCAATTTCAAACATAACTTGGTCTATCTCGCATCTTTAACTTACGAAACGTTTGCACGAAGGCTCAACTAGCAAGTTAGACTTGTAAGAGCACTAAATAGAGTACAACGGTCCACATTGATGCTTTGGAATTGCTCAACTCTCTCCTAAGAGGAGCTTTTCACTTTTTTGTGCAATTTCAAACATAACTTGGTCTATTCGCGTCTTTACCTTACGAACATGGCACGAAGGCTCAACTAGCAGGTTAAGACTTGTAAGAGCACTAAATGAGATTACAACTGGTCCACATTGATGCTTTGGAATTGCTCAACTCTCTCCATAGAGGGCTTTTCACGTTTTTTGTGCAATTTAAAACATAACTTGGTCTATTCGCGTCTTTACCTTACGAAACATGGACATGAAGGCTCAACTTAGCAAGTTAGACTTGTAAGAGCACTAAATGAGAGTACAACTGGTCCTACATTGATGCTTTGGAAATTGCTCAACTCTCTCCATAGAGGAGCTTTTCACGTTTTTTGTGCAATTTTCAACATAACTGGTCTATTCGCATCTTTAACTTACGAAACGTTGCACGAAGGCTAAACTAGCAAGTTAGACTTGTAAGAGCACTAAATAGAGTACAACGGTCCACATTGATGCTTTGGAATTGCTCAACTCTCTCCATAGAGGAGCTTTCACTTTTTTGTGCAATTTCAAACATAACTTGGTCTATTCGCGTCTTTCCCTTACGAAACATTGGCACGAAGGCTCAACTAGCAAGTTAGACTTGTAAGAACACTAAATAGAGTTACAACGGTCCACATTGATGCTTTGGAATTGCTCACCTCTCTCCATAGAGGAGCTTTTTCACGTTTTTGTGCAATTTCAACATAACTTGGTCTATTCGCCTCTTTAACTTACGAAACGTTGCACGAAGGCCTCAACTAGCAAGTTAGACTTTGTAAGAGCTACTAAAGGAGTACAACGGTCCACATTGATGCTTTGGAATTGCTCAACTCTCTCCGATAGAGGAGCTTTTCACGTTTTTGTGCAATTTCAAACATAACTTGGTCTATTCGCGTTCTTTACCTTACGAAACCGTTGGCACGAAGGCCTCAACTAGCAAGTAGACTTGTAAGAGCACTAAATAGAGTACAACGGTCCACATTGATGCTTTGGAATTGCTCAACTCTCTCCATAGAGGAGCTTTCACGTTTTTGTGTAATTTCAAACATAACTTGGTCTATTCGCATCTTTAACTTACGAAACGTTGCACGAAGCCTCTAACTAGCAAGTTAGACTTGTAAGACACTCAATAGAGTGCAACGGTCCACATTGATGCTTTGGAATTGCTCAACTCTCTCCATCAGAGGAGCTTTTTCACGTTTTTGTGCAATTTCAAACAGTAACTTGGTCTATTCGCATCTTTAACTTACGAAACGTTGCACGACAGGCCTAAACTAGCAAGTTAGACTTGTAAGAACACTAAATAGAGTGCAACGAGTCCACATTCATGCTTTGGAATTTGCTCAACTCTCTCCATAGAGGAGCTTTTTACTGTTTTTGCTGCAATTTCAACATAACTTGGTCTATTCGCGTCTTTACCCTTACGAAACGTGGCTACGAAGGCTCAACTAGCAAGTTAGACTTGTAAGAGCACTAACTAGAGTACAACGGTCCACATTGATGCTTTGGAATTGCCTTCAAACTCTCTCCATAGAGAGCTTTTCTGTTTTTTGTGCAATTTCAACATAACTTGGTCTATTCGCGTCTTTACCTTACGAAACGTTGGCACGAAGGCTCAACTAGCAAGTTAGACTTGTAAGAGCACTAAATAGAGTGAACGGTCCACATTGATGCTTTGGAATTGCTCAACTCTCTCCATCGAGGAGCTTTTCACCGTTTTTGTGCAATTTTCAAACATAACTTGGTCTATTCGCATCTTTACTTACGAAACGTTGCACGAAGGCTAAACTAGCAAGTTAGACTTGTAAGAGCACTAAATAGAGTACAACGGTCCACATTGATGCTTTGGAATTGCTCAACTCTCTCCAGTAGAGGGCTTTTCACGGTTTTGTGCAATTTCAAACATAACTTGGTCTATTCGCATCTTTAACTTACGAAACGTTGCACGAAGGCCTCAACTAGCAAGTTAGACTTGTAAGAGCACTAAATAGAGTTACAACGGTCCACATTGATGCTTTGGAATTGCTCAACTCTCTCCATAGAGGTAGCTTTTCACGTTTTTGTCGCAATTTTCAAACATAACTGGTCTATTCGCTTCTTTAACTTACGAAACGTTGCACGAAGGCTCAACTAGCAAGTTAGACTTGTAAGAAGCACTAAATAGAGTGCATACGGTTCACATTGATGCTTTGGAATTGCTCAACTCTCTCCGCATAGAGGAGCTTTTCACGTTTTTGTGCAATTTCAAACATAACTTGGTCTATTCGCGTCTTTAACTTACGAAACAGTGGCACGAAGGCTCAACTAGCAAGTTAGACTTGTAAGAGCACTAAATAGAGTGCAACGGTCCACATTGATGCTTTGGAATTGCTCAACTCTCTCGTAGAGGAGCTTTTCACGTTTTTGTGCAATTTCAAACATAACTTGGTCTATTCGCAGTCTTTAACTTACGAAACGTTGCACGAAGGCTCTAACTAGCAAGTTAGACTTGTAAGAGCACTAAATAGAGTAACAACGGTCCACATTGATGCTTTGGAATTGCTCAACTCTCTCCATAGAGGAGCTTTTCACGTTTTTGTGCAATTTCAAACATAACTTGTCTATTCGCATCTTTAACTTACTAAACTTGCACGAAGCTCAACTAGCAAGTTAGACTTGTAAGAGCACTAAATAGAGTACAACGGTCCACATTGATGCTTTGGAATTGCTCAACTCTCTCCATAGAGGAGCTTTTCACGTTTTTGTAGCAATTTCAACATAACTTGGTCTATTCGCATCTTTAACTTACGAAACATTTGCACGAAGGCTAAACTAGCAAGTTAGACTTGTAAGAACACTAAATAGAGTGCAACGGTCCACATTGATGCTTTGGAATTGCCTCAACTCTCTCCATAGAGGAGCTTTTCACGTTTTTGTGCAATTTTCAAACATAACTTGGTCTATTCGCATCTTTACCTTACGAAACGTTGCACGAAGGCTAAACTAGCAAGTTAGACTTGTAAGAGCACTAAATAGAGTACAACGGTCCACATTCGATGCTTTGGAATTGCTCAACTCTCTCCATAGAGGAGCTTTTCACGTTTTTGTGCAATTTCAAACATAACTTGGTCTATTCGCGTCTTTACCTTACGAAACAGTGGCACGAAGGCTCAACTAGCAAGTTAGACTTGTAAGAGCACTAAATAGAGTACAACGGTCCACATTGATGCTTTGGAATTGCTCAACTCTCTCCATAGAGGAGCTTTTTCACGTTTTTGTGCAATTTCAAACATAACTTGGTCTATTCGCCGTCTTTACCTTACGAAACGATGGCACGAAGGCTCAACTAGCAAGTTAGACTTGTAAGAGCACTAAATAGAGTACAACGGTCCACATTGATGCTTTGGAATTGCTCAACTCTCTCGATAGAGGAGCTTTTCACGTTTTTGTGACAATTTCAAACATAACTTGGTCTATTCGCATCTTTAACTTACGAAACGTTGCACGAAGGCTCAACTAGCAAGTTAGACTTGTAAGAGCACTAAATAGAGTACAACGGTCCACATTGATGCTTTGGAATTGCTCAACTCTCTCCATAGAGGAGCTTTTCACGTTTTTGTGCAATTTCCAAACATAACTTGGTCTATTCGCTTCTTTACCTTACGAAACGTTGCACGAAGGCTAACTAGCAAGTTAGACATTTGTAAGAAGCACTTAAATAGAGTGCAACGGTTCCACATTGATGCTTTGGAATTGCTCAACTCTCTCCATAGAGGAGCTTTTCACGTTTTTTGTGCAATTCAAACATAACTTGGTCTATTCGCGTCTTTACCTTACGAAACAGTTGCACGAAGGCTCAACTAGCAAGTTAGACTTGTAAGAGCACTAAATAGAGTGCAACGGTCCACATTGATGCTTTGGAATTGCTCAAACTCTCTCCATAGAGGAGCTTTTCACGTTTTTTGTGCAATTTCAAACATAACTTGGTCTATTCGCGTCTTTACCTTACGAAACGTTGCACGAAGGCTCAACTAGCAAGTTAGACTTGTAAGAGCACCTAAATAGAGTACAACGGTCCACATTGATGCTTTGGAATTGACTCAACTCTCTCCATAGAGGAGCTTTTCACGTTTTGTGCAATTTCAAACATAACTTGGTCTATTCGCGTCTTTACCTTACGAACATGTGCACGAAGGCTCAACTAGCAAGTTAGACTTGTAAGAGCACTAAATAGAGTGACACGGTCCACACATTGATGCTTTGGAATTGCTCAACTCTCTCCATAGAGGAGCTTTTCACGTTTTTGTGCAATTTCAAACATAACTTGGTCTATTCGCATCTTTACCTTACGAAACGTGGCACGAAGGCCTCAACTAGCAAGTTAGACTTGTAAGAGCACTAAATAGAGTACAACGGTCCACATTGATGCTTTGGAATTGCTCAACTCTCTCCATAGAGGAGCTTTTCACGTTTTTGTGCAATTTCAACATAACTTGGTCTATTCGCATCTTTACCTTACGAAACGTGGCACGAAGGCCTCAACTAGCAAGTTAGACTTTTAAGAGCACTAAATAGAGTACAACGGTCCACATTGATGCTTTGGAATTGCTCAACTCTCTCCATAGAGGAGCTTTTCACGTTTTTGTGCAATTTCAAACATAACTTGGTCTATTCGCATCTTTACCTTACGAAACGTTGGCACGAAGGCTCAACTAGCAAGTTAGACTTGTAAGAGCACTAAATAGAGTACAACGGTCCACATTGATGCTTTGGAATTGCTCAACTCTCTCCATAGAGGAGCTTTTCACGTTTTTGTGCAATTTCAAACATAACTTGGTCTATTCGCCTCTTTAACCTTACGAACGTGGCACGAAGGCTCAACTAGCAAGTTAGACTTGTAAGAGCACTAAATAGAGTACAACGGTCCACATTGATGCTTTGGAATTGCTCAACTCTCTCCATAGAGGAGCTTTTCACGTTTTTGTGCAATTTCAACATAACTTGGTCTATTCGCAGTCTTTACCTTACGAAACGTGGCACGAAGGCTCAACTAGCAAGTTAGACTTGTAAGAGCACTAAATAGAGTACAACGGTCCACATTGATGCTTTGGAATTGCTCAACTCTCTCCATAGAGGAGCTTTTCACGTTTTTGTGCAATTCAACATAACTTGGTCTATTCGCGTCTTTACCTTACGAAACGTTGCACGAAGGCTCAACTAGCAAGTTAGACTTGTAAGAGCACTAAATAGAGTGCAACGGTCCACATTGATGCTTTGGAATTGCTCAACTCTCTCCATAGAGGAGCTTTTCACGTTTTTGTGCAATTTCAAACATAACTTGGTCTATTCGCGTCTTTACCTTACGAAACGTGGCACGAAGGCTCAACTAGCAAGTTAGACTTGTAAGAGCACTAAATAGAGTGCAACGGTCCACATTGATGCTTTGGAATTGCTCAACTCTCTCCATAGAGGAGCTTTTCACGTTTTTGTGCAATTTCAAACATAACTTGGTCTATTCGCGTCTTTACCTTACGAAACAGTGGCACGAAGGCTCAACTAGCAAGTTAGACTTGTAAGAGCACTAAATAGAGTACAACGGTCCACATTGATGCTTTGGAATTGCTCAACTCTCTCCATAGAGGAGCTTTTCACGTTTTTGTGCAATTTCAAACATAACTTGGTCTATTCGCAGTCTTTACCTTACGAAACGTGGCACGAAGGCTCAACTAGCAAGTTAGACTTGTAAGACACTAAATAGAGTACAACGGTCCACATTGATGCTTTGGAATTGCTCAACTCTCTCCATAGAGGAGCTTTCACGTTTTTGTGCAATTTCAAACATAACTTGGTCTATTCGCATCTTTAACTTACGAAACGTTGCACGAAGGCTAAACTAGCAAGTTAGACTTGTAAGAGCACTAAATAGAGTAGCAACGGTCCACATTGATGCTTTGGAATTGCTCAACTCTCTCCATAGAGGAGCTTTTCACGTTTTTGTGCAATTTCAAACATAACTTGGTCTATTCGCATCTTTACCTTACGAAACGTGGCACGAAGGCTCAACTAGCAAGTTAGACTTGTAAGAGCACTAAATAGAGTACAACGGTCCACATTGATGCTTTGGAAGTGCTCAACTCTCTCCATAGAGGAGCTTTTCACGTTTTTGTGCAATTTCAAACATAACTTGGTCTATTCGCGGTCTTTACCTTACGAAACGTGGCACGAAGGCTCAACTAGCAAGTTAGACTTGTAAGAGCACTAAATAGAGTACAATGGTCCACATTGATGCTTTGGACTGGCTCAACTCTCTCCATAGAGGAGCTTTTCACGTTTTTGTGCAATTTCAAACATAACGTGGTCTATTCGCCTCTTTACCTTACGAAACGTGGCACGAAGGCTCAACTAGCAAGTTAGACTTGTAAGAGCACTAAATAGAGTACAACGGTCCACATTGATGGTTTGGAATTGCTAAACTCTCTCCATAGAGGAGCTTTTCACGTTTTTGTGCAATTTCAAACATAACTCGGTCTATTCGCGTCTTTACCTTACGAAACGTGGCACGAAGGCTCAACTAGAAAGTTAGACTTGTAAGAGCACTAAATAGAGTAGCAACGGTCCACATTGATGCTTTGGAATTGCTCAACTCTCTCCATAGAGGAGCTTTTCACGTTTTTGTGCAATTTCAAACATAACTTGGTCTATTCGCGTCTTTACCTTACGAAACGTGGCACGAAGGCTCAACTAGCAAGTTAGACTTGTAAGAGCACTAAATAGAGTACAACGGTCCACATTGATGCTTTGGAATTGCTCAACTCTCTCCATAGAGGAGCTTTTCACGTTTTTGTGCAATTTCAAACATAACTTGGTCTATTCGCATCTTTAACTTACGAAACGTTGCACGAAGGCCTAAACTAGCAAGTTAGACTTGTAAGAGCACTAAATAGAGTACAACGGTCCACATTGATGCTTTGGAATTGCTCAACTCTCTCCATAGAGGAGCTTTTCACGTTTTTGTGCAATTTCAAACATAACTTGGTCTATTCGCGTCTTTACCTTACGAAACGTTGGCACGAAGGCTCAACTAGCAAGTTAGACTTTTAAGAGCACTAAATAGAGTACAACGGTCCACATTGATGCTTTGGAATTGCTCAACTCTCTCCATAGAGGAGCTTTTCACGTTTTTGTGCAATTTCAAACATAACTTGGTCTATTCGCGTCTTTACTTACGAAACGTTGGCACGAAGGCTCAACTAGCAAGTTAGACTTGTAAGAGCACTAAATAGAGTACAACGGTCCACATTGATGCTTTGGAATTGCTCAACTCTCTCCATAGAGGAGCTTTTCACGTTTTTGTGCAATTTCAAGACATAACTTGGTCTATTCGCGTCTTTACCTTACGAAACGTGGCACGAAGGCTCAACTAGCAAGTTAGACTTGTAAGAGCACTAAATAGAGTACAACGGTCCACATATGATGCTTTGGAATTGCTCAACTCTCTCCATAGAGGAGCTTTTCACGTTTTTGTGCAATTTAAACATAACTTGGTCTATTCGCAGTCTTTACTTACGAAACGTGGCACGAAGGCTCAACTAGCAAGTTAGACTTGTAAGAGCACTAAATAGAGTACAACGGTCCACATTGATGCTTTGGAATTGCTCAACTCTCTCCATAGAGGAGCTTTTCACGTTTTTGTGCAATTTCAAACATAACTTGGTCTATTCGCATCTTTAACTTACGAAACGTGGCACGAAGGCTCAACTAGCAAGTTAGACTTGTAAGAGCACTAAATAGAGTACAACGGTCCACATTGATGCTTTGGAATTGCTCAACTCTCTCCATAGAGGAGCTTTTCACGTTTTTGTGCAATTTGAAACATAACTTGGTCTATTCGCCTCTTTACCTACGAAACGTGGCACGAAGGCCTCAACTAGCAAGTTAGACTTGTAAGAGCACTAAATAGAGTACAACGGTCCACATTGATGCTTTGGAATTGCTCAACTCTCTCCATAGAGGAGCTTTTCACGTTTTTGTGCAATTTCAAACATAACTTGGTCTATTCGCATCTTTAACTTATGAAACGTTGCACGAAGGCTCAACTAGCAAGTTAGACTTGTAAGAGCACTAAATAGAGTGCAACGGTCCACATTGATGCTTTGGAATTGCTCAACTCTCTCCATAGAGGAGCTTTTCACGTTTTTGTGCAATTTCAAACATAACTTGGTCTATTCGCATCTTTAATTTACGAAACGTTGCACGAAGGCTAAACTAGCAAGTTAGACTTGTAAGAGCACTAAATAGAGTCCAACGATCCACATTGATGCTTAGGAATTGCTCAACTCTCTCCATAGAGGAGCTTTTCACGTTTTTGTGCAATTTCAAACATAACTTGGTCTATTCGCGTCTTTACCTTACGAAACATGGCACGAAGGCTCAACTAGCAAGTTAGACTTGTAAGAGCACTAAATAGAGTACAACGGTCCACATTGATGCTTTGGAATTGCTCAACTCTCTCCATAGAGGAGCTTTTCACGTTTTTGTGCAATTTCAAACATAACTTGGTCTATTCGCATCTTTAACTTACGAAACGTTGCACGAAGGCTAAACTAGCAAGTTAGACTTGTAAGAGCACTAAATAGAGTACAACGGTCCACATTGATGCTTTGGAATTGCTCAACTCTCTCCATAGAGGAGCTTTTCACGTTTTTGTGCAATTTCAAACATAACTTGGTCTATTCGCGTCTTTACCTTACGAAACGTGGCACGAAGGCTCAACTAGCAAGTTAGACTTGTAAGAGCACTAAATAGAGTACAACGGTCCACATTGATGCTTTGGAATTGCTCAACTCTCTCCATAGAGGAGCTTTTCACGTTTTTGTGCAATTTCAAACATAACTTGGTCTATTCGCATCTTTACCTTACGAAACGTGGCACGAAGGCTCAACTAGCAAGTTAGACTTGTAAGAGCACTAAATAGAGTACAACGGTCCACATTGATGCTTTGGAATTGCTCAACTCTCTCCATAGAGGAGCTTTTCACGTTTTTGTGCAATTTCAAACATAACTTGGTCTATTCGCGTCTTTAACTTACGAAACGTTGCACGAAGGCTAAACTAGCAAGTTAGACTTGTAAGAGCACTAAATAGAGTACAACGGTCCACATTGATGCTTTGGAATTGCTCAACTCTCTCCATAGAGGAGCTTTTCACGTTTTTGTGCAATTTCAAACATAACTTGGTCTATTCGCTCTTTAACTTACGAAACGTTGCACGAAGGCTAAACTAGCAAGTTAGACCTTGTAAGAGCACTAAATAGAGTACAACGGTCCACATTGATGCTTTGGAATTGCTCAACTCTCTCCATAGAGGAGCTTTCACGTTTTTGTGCAATTTCAAACATAACTTGGTCTATTCGCATCTTTAACTTACGAAACGTTGCACGAAGGCTCAACTAGCAAGTTAGACTTGTAAGAGCACTAAATAGAGTGCAACGGTCCACATTGATGCTTTGGAATTGCTCAACTCTCTCCATAGAGGAGCTTTTCACGTTTTTGTGCAATTTCAAACATAACTTGGTCTATTCGCAGTCTTTACCTTACGAAACGTGGCACGAAGGCTCAACTAGCAAGTTAGACTTTTAAGAGCACTAAATAGAGTACAACGGTCCACATTGATGCTTTGGAATTGCTCAACTCTCTCCATAGAGGAGCTTTTCACGTTTTTGTGCAATTTCAAACATAACTTGGTCTATTCGCATCTTTAACTTACGAAACGTTGCACGAAGGCTCAACTAGCAAGTTAGACTTTTAAGAGCACTAAATAGAGTACAACGGTCCACATTGATGCTTTGGAATTGCTCAACTCTCTCCATAGAGGAGCTTTTGACGTTTTTGTGCAATTTCAAACATAACTTGGTCTATTCGCATCTTTAACTTATGTAACGTTGCATGAAGGCTAAACTAGCAAGTTAGACTCGTAAGAGCACTAAATAGAGTACAACGGTCCACATCGATGCTTCGGAATTGCTCAACTCTCTCCATAGAGGAGTTTTTCACGTTTTTGTGCAATTTGAAACATAACTTCGTCTATTCGCGTCTTTACCTTACGAAACGCGGCACGAAGGCTCAACTAGCAAGTTAGACTCGTAAGAGCACGAAATAGAGTACAACGGTCCACATTGATGCTTTGGAATTGCTCAACTCTCTCCATAGAGGAGCTTTTCACGTTTTTGTCCAATTTCAAACATAACTTGGTCTATTCGCGATCCTTTACCTTACGAAACGTGGCACGAAGGCTCAACTAGCAAGTTAGACTTGTAAGAGCACTAAATAGAGTACAACGGTCCACATTGATGCTTTGGAATTGCTCAACTCTCTCCATAGAGGAGCTTTTCACGTTTTTGTGCAATTTCAAACATAACTTGGTCTATTCGCAGTCTTTACCTTACGAAACGTGGCACGAAGGCTCAACTAGCAAGTTAGACTTGTAAGAGCACTAAATAGAGTACAACGGTCCACATTGATGCTTTGGAATTGCTCAACTCTCTCCATAGAGGAGCTTTTCACGTTTTTTGTGCAATTTCAAACATAACTTGGTCTATTCGCATCTTTACCTTACGAAACGTGGCACGAAGGCTCAACTAGCAAGTTAGACTTGTAAGAGCACTAAATAGAGTACAACGGTCCACATTGATGCTTTGGAATTGCTCAACTCTCTCCATAGAGGAGCTTTTCACGTTTTTGTGCAATTTGAAACATAACTTGGTCTATTCGCGTCTTTACCTTACGAAACGTTGGCACGAAGGCTCTAACTAGCAAGTTAGACTTGTAAGAGCACTAAATAGAGTACAACGGTCCACATTGATGCTTTGGAATTGCTCAACTCTCTCCATAGAGGAGCTTTTCACGTTTTTGTGCAATTTCAACATAACTTGGTCTATTCGCGTCTTTACCTTACGAAACGTGGCACGAAGGCCTCAACTAGCAAGTTAGACTTGTAAGAGCACTAAATAGAGTAGCAACGGTCCACATTGATGCTTTGGAATTGCTCAACTCTCTCCATAGAGGAGCTTTTCACGTTTTTGTGCAATTTCAACATAACTTGGTCTATTCGCTTCTTTAACTTACGAAACGTTGGCACGAAGGCTCAACTAGCAAGTTAGACTTGTAAGAACACTAAATAGAGTAGCAACGGTCCACATTGATGCTTTGGAATTGCTCAACTCTCTCCATAGAGGAGCTTTTCACGTTTTTGTGCAATTTCAACATAACTTGGTCTATTCGCGTCTTTACCTTACGAAACGTGGCACGAAGGCTCAACTAGCAAGTTAGACTTTTAAGAGCACTAAATAGAGTACAACGGTCCACATTGATGCTTTGGAATTGCTCAACTCTCTCCATAGAGGAGCTTTTCACGTTTTTGTGCAATTTCAAACATAACTTGGTCTATTCGCTTCTTTACCTTACGAAACGTGGCACGAAGGCTCAACTAGCAAGTTAGACTTGTAAGAGACACTAAATAGAGTACAACGGTCCACATTGATGCTTTGGAATTGCTCAACTCTCTCCATAGAGGAGCTTTTCACGTTTTTGTGCAATTTCGAACATAACTTGGTCTATTCGCCTCTTTACCTTACGAAACGTGGCACGAAGGCTCAACTAGCAAGTTAGACTTTTAAGAGCACTAAATAGAGTACAACGGTCCACATTGATGCTTTGGAATTGCTCAACTCTCTCCATAGAGGAGCTTTTCACGTTTTTGTGCAATTTCAACATAACTTGGTCTATTCGCGTCTTTACCTTACGAAACGTGGCACGAAGGCTCAACTAGCAAGTTAGACTTTTAAGAAGCACTAAATAGAGTACAATCGGTCCACATTGATGCTTTGGAATTGCTCAACTCTCTCCATAGAGGAGCTTTTTCACGTTTTTGTGCAATTTCGAGACATAACTTGGTCTATTCGCGTCTTTACCTTACGAAACGTGGCACGAAGGCTCAACTAGCAAGTTAGACTTGTAAGAGCACTAAATAGAGTACAACGGTCCACATTGATGCTTTGGAATTGCTCAACTCTCTCCATAGAGGAAGCTTTTCACGTTTTTGTGCAATTTCAAACATAACTTGGTCTATTCGCATTCTTTACCTTACGAAACGTGGCACGAAGGCTCAACTAGCAAGTTAGACTTTTAAGAGCACTAAATAGAGTACAACGGTCCACATTGATGCTTTGGAATTGCTCAACTCTCTCCATAGAGGAGCTTTTCACGTTTTTGTGCAATTTCGAGACATAACTTGGTCTATTCGCGTCTTTACCTTACGAAACGTGGCACGAAGGCTCAACTAGCAAGTTAGACTTTTAAGAGCACTAAATAGAGTACAACGGTCCACATTGATGCTTTGGAATTGCTCAACTCTCTCCATAGAGGAGCTTTTCACGTTTTTGTGCAATTTCAAACATAACTTGGTCTATTCGCGTCTTTACCTTACGAAACGTGGCACGAAGGCTCAACTAGCAAGTTAGACTTTTAAGAGCACTAAATAGAGTACAACGGTCCACATTGATGCTTTGGAATTGCTCAACTCTCTCCATAGAGGAGCTTTTCACGTTTTTGTGCAATTTCAAACATAACTTGGTCTATTCGCAGTCTTTACCTTACGAAACGTGGCACGAAGGCTCAACTAGCAAGTTAGACTTTTAAGAAGCACTAAATAGAGTACAACGGTCCACATTGATGCTTTGGAATTGCTCAACTCTCTCCATAGAGGAGCTTTTCACGTTTTTGTGCAATTTGAACATAACTTGGTCTATTCGCATCTTTACCTTACGAAACGTGGCACGAAGGCTCAACTAGCAAGTTAGACTTTTAAGAGCACTAAATAGAGTACAACGGTCCACATTGATGCTTTGGAATTGCTCAACTCTCTCCATAGAGGAGCTTTTTCACGTTTTTGTGCAATTTGAAACATAACTTGGTCTATTCGCGTCTTTACCTTACGAAACGTGGCACGAAGGCTCAACTAGCAAGTTAGACTTTTAAGAGCACTAAATAGAGTACAACGGTCCACATTGATGCTTTGGAATTGCTCAACTCTCTCCATAGAGGAGCTTTTCACGTTTTTTGTGCAATTTCAGACATAACTTGGTCTATTCGCAGTCTTTACCTTACGAAACGTGGCACGAAGGCTCAACTAGCAAGTTAGACTTGTAAGAGCACTAAATAGAGTACAACGGTCCACATTGATGCTTTGGAATTGCTCAACTCTCTCCATAGAGGAGCTTTTCACGTTTTTGTGCAATTTCAAACATAACTTGGTCTATTCGCGTCTTTACCTTACGAAACGTGGCACGAAGGCTCAACTAGCAAGTTAGACTTGTAAGAGCACTAAATAGAGTACAACGGTCCACATTGATGCTTTGGAATTGCTCAACTCTCTCCATAGAGGAGCTTTTCACGTTTTTGTGCAATTTCTAAACATAACTTGGTCTATTCGCGTCTTTACCTTACGAAACGTGGCACGAAGGCTCAACTAGCAAGTTAGACTTTTAAGAGCACTAAATAGAGTACAACGGTCCACATTGATGCTTCGGAATTGCTCAACTCTCTCCATAGAGGAGCTTTTTCACGTTTTTGTGCAATTTCAACATAACTTGGTCTATTCGCCTCTTTACCTTACGAAACGTGGCACGAAGGCTAAACTAGCAAGTTAGACTTGTAAGAGCACTAAATAGAGCACAACGGTCCACATTGATGCTTTGGAATTGCTCAACTCCCTCCATAGAGGAGCTTTTCATGTTTTTGTGTAATTTCAAACATAACTTGGTCTATTCGCATCTCTAACTTACGAAACGTTGCACGAAGGCTAAACTAGCAAGTTATGTTGAATATATGTTTGAGTGATTACAACGGCATGTTTTGATTGAACTTTGATCTATTGATTGTATTGAGAAACCTAGGTGCATATGCCTACTTGATTAGTTTAGGAATTCAAGACTTATATTAAACTAGTTCAATTGTGCTTATTTGATGATTTGATTATTGAACTAACGTGGACTAATTGCAAGAAATCCTAAAAGGGTTTACATAGCATGTCTTGAGTATGATTTGTGTGTAGGGTGATCAAAACGTAAATTGGTCCTAATGTCATCCTTGACCAACATTAGTGAAGGCTTAATCAGTGTCAAACATGATTAAGAAAGTCAATTTCGTGGTCAACATAAGTCAAGTGTTGCCAAAGATGTCTTGGAGCTTAATTGGGATCAATTGAAGTAAAATTAACTTTCTAGTCAAAGTCAGAATCGACGGACGTGACGTGGCAGCTGACATGGCATTGTTGACATGGCATTAATGACATGGCATTGATGACATGGCAAAGAAGACAAGTTAACCATAGTTACATCTTAACTAGAAGACTTGGAGCCAAAAAGAGAAGAGAAGGAAAAGTTAATTTGAAAGGAGGAGACAAGAGGTACAACAAGTCTTATGACAAGTTTTTCTCTTCACATGTGTGGGAAGCTTTATTTCAAAACCATTTCTCTTTCCCACCAAGACACTCCACATCCAATGGATCATATTCTCTCTACATCAAAATCACATTTTAATCCAATGGCCAAAGATTCAAGCTTTATTCTTATCTCTCCTACTTTACATCCTATGGCCAAAATTGAATCTTCATTTGATCCAAAGGCCATCATTTATTCCACCTAAGAGACAAACTTTTCTCAAGTCAATTGTTGTATCTTTCAAGATGCCTCTAAAGTCTATATCCATTCAAAAGCCATGATTTACTCCACCTAAAAGACAAACTTTTCTCAAGTCAATTGTTGTATCTTTCAAGGTGGCCTCCAAAGTCTATATCCATCCAAAAGCCATTATTTCTTCCTACCAAAAAAGACTTGTTGTAATCATTTTCACACTTCTCTAAGCCTTCTAACGTCTATAATGATCCAAGGGTCCATATCTTTCATATCAATCCAATGGCCCTCATTTCATGAGCTTACACTCCACAATTTTCTATATAAACTAACTCTTTGTCTATGGTGCATATACTTGGCCGAAAATTACACTCTCTCTCTCTAGTGTTCTTCATCTTCTAAGCTTTCATTCTTTCACTCATTCATTCCTTGATTACATACTTGATTTTGAAGAGAGATCATACACACTAGCCAAGTAAAGCTTTATTGTTACTCTTGAGCCTTTCTTACTTGATTCTTATCATTTCCTCAAGAGCCATTTTCTTACTTGAACAATCTGATTTCCAGAACATAAATTGAGCCTAAACACTTCCATATCTAGCTACTAAAGAGCCAGCCTTTGAGCCTAAACTTATCTCATACCCGGCTATTCTTAGAGCCATTTTTGAGCTTGTATTTTGTTGATTAAGTTAGTGTGGTGAGCTACAAACCACACGGTGTGTAGAGTTTGGTGTGGTGAGCTATAAACCACACGGTGTGTAAAGTTTGGTGTTTGAGCTACAAAAACACTGGTTGTATGAGTTCCGCTTGACTCGGTTGAACAAGCTATAGTGGAGTGTTTGAAATTCCAAGTGGGACTTGGGGAGTGGAGTAGGCTTGGGTTAAGCCGAACCACTATAAATCTCTTGCCTCTTTTACTTTCCAGCAATTTCAATTAGCATTGCATTCTCATATCATACATACTTGAAATTGATCATTTAGGTTGCTAGAGTCAAGCTTGTTCAATTAATTGTCAAATCTGATTTTGTGCCCTAATTACATTTGTTTTACAAGTGACATATACATACTTGATCATCTTGCTTGGTTCTTGATCTTAAAGTTATCTATCTTGCTTATATCAATTGTCCTTGACTTGCTTGAGCTTATTTGATTGCTTTGTGCTCAAATCTGCCATTAGGAGACCATACAATCATATTAGGATTTTATATGTGATTTGCTCGAATTGATTGTTCTACTTGATTTATATACATCTACACTAGTACTCAATTTGGTATTTAGCTTCCGCTTAGGGTGAAACTAAAAAAAGGTGACCTAGTCTAAAATTGACTAAGGACACAATTCACCCCCCCTCTTGTGGTGCCATCCGATCCAACAAGTGGTATCGGAGCTTGTGTTCCCTTGCATATAGAAGTAATTTTCTTGTGCATTATTAGTGATTTATATGATGGCATCTACTAGTGGTAGACATGATCATGTGTTAGAGGGTCAATCTAGTGGTAGACCTCCATTCTTTAATGGAGAAGACTATGACCATTGGAAAATGAGAATGAAACTTTATTTCATGTCTCTTGATATTGATTTGTGGTATGTCATAGAGGATGGACCTTATGAGCCTACCATCACCACCAAGATCGGTGATGTCGAAAAAGAGATTTCAAAACCTAGGGATAAATGGGATGATAATGATAAGAAAAAGATTTCTATTGAATGCTAAAGCTATGTCTATTTTATTTAATGCATTGAATTCAATTGAAGCTAAACATATTTCTACATGCATTTCGGCTCAAGATATGTGGACTAGGTTAGAGATGAAGCATGAGGGAACTAATCAAGTAAAGGAGTCTAAGATTAACATGCTCATGCATTCATATGAATTGTTCACTATGTTTCCACATGAGTCTATTACCGATATGGATATTAGACTAACCAAAATTCTGAATTCTCTTGAATCTTTAGGGAAGACATTCTCCAATCAAGAAAAGGTGCAAAAGTACTTGAGAAGTCTTCCGGAAGCATGGGATGCCAAAGTGACTGCCATCCAAGAAGCTAAAGATCTCAAAATTTTGAAGTTGGATGAGCTTGTAGGATCACTTCTGGTATATGAGACAAACTTGAAGGCAAGAGAAGCTCAAAAAGAGGACACCAAAAAGAAGAGCATTGCTTTTGCCTCCAAGGTGATAGTGGAGATGATTTGAGTGATGAGGAAGTAGCCTTAATGACAAGGAGGTTCAAGAGATACTTGATAAACAAGAAGAAACAAGGTGGTAGACCTTTTGGCCACTCAAAGAGGGACAACTTCAAATCTGGTCGTGGGGATCAAAGCGACTCCAAAGGGAACCATGAGGAGCAAGACAAAGATTTGAGGTGCTTTGAGTGTGGCAAGAAGGGGCACATGAAGTATGAGTGTCCAAAGAAGAAAGATAAGAGCAAGGAGCAATCCAAGAGAGCCTTCAAAGCTACTTGGAGTGATTCGGACTCCGAAAGCTCTTCAAGTGAGGATGAGTTTGCTAGATTTTGCTTGATGGCCAAAGGAAACTCATCCGATCCGGATGAGGAGGTAAATTCTTTTGATAATGATGATGATGATGTGTCTATTGATGATTTGCTTTCCTTACTTAATGACATGAATGATAAGAATAGGAAAATGCATAAGGAAAAGAAACAATTGAAAAATGAGATTGATTGTTTAAATGCTAAGGTAGAAGAGCATGAAAAGACCATTGATGATCTCAATGCTAAATGTGATGAAAAGTGCGATATGCTTGCTGCCATGTGTGCTAATAACATGTCTAAGTGTGATCATGAACCTTTGATTGAAGATTTGCAATTTAAACTTAGTACCTTGCAAGAAGAGTATGATGATTTGAAATTGATTGCTATTGTGCCTAATGAGAACCAAGAGTCACACGATGACTCTATTGTTCAAAATGAATTAGACGCTTTGAAATTGAGATATGAGGATCTAGAGAAATCTTTCTCGAAGTTTAGTGTGGGATCTTCTAGACTTGATTCACTCTTATCATGCCTTAGACAATCTTTGGACAAATCGGGTTTAGGTTATGTTGGTGATGATGTAAAATTGAAGAAATGTGATATGCATGATATTTCTACATCTTTCGTATCACATGGATATTTGCATTCCTTGAATGACATGAAGGAGGATTGTTTTCCAAAGAAAATGATTTTTTCACCTCCTAACTACAATGCTTTGAATGATATACATGCTAGTACTTCGAAATCACATCATGAACATGTATCATTTGTCCAATCCGTGAGACATAGGCCTATTCCCATTAGGGGTGTGCCAAATCAGCCTTGGAAGAAGGATATCAATTCTGGTCCCAAGAGACCCGTAGGGTTTCCTAAGAAATTAGGGCAACCCATAAGGTATTCTAGGGCTCCTAGAGCTCCACAAGGCTCTATGTATGCTAGCACTTCATTTCATTCTTCAAATGATGCATATATGCATAACTTGAATGCCAAAGTTTTTCCAAAGTTTCAATATGTGTTTGGCAAGAAAGTTAAGCAAATGTGGGTTCCAAAGGGAACCAAGATTCTTGATGCTAACCTCCTAGGACCCAAAAGAAATTGGGTACCTAAAGCGAATTGAACTAATGTAGGTGTTCTTGAAAATCAAAAGTTCTAAGGCTTCCAAGTGGTACTTGGATAGTGGTTGCTCAAGACACATGACCGGGAACTCAAGTTCTTTTTCTTCTCTCAAGAAGTTCTCTAATGGTGGTCATGTGACTTTTTGGTGACAACAAGAAGGGTAGGATCCTTGGTCAAGGATCCATAGGTGATGTATCCTCTTTCTCTATCTCTAATGTGCAATTAGTTGATGGATTATCTTTTAACCTTCTTAGTATTTCTCAATTGTGTGATGGTGGCTTGCGCATATGTTTTGATGATTCAAAGTGTGAGTTTTTAAATGCCATGAATGAATGTGTGCTTGTAGGAAAAAGAGATGGTAATGTGTATTCTATTAATTTGAAAGACTTGAATGATTGCAAACTTAAATGCTTGATTTCCAATGTTAGTGATGTGAATATATGGCATAGAAGATTAGGACATATAGGAATTTCTACAATTGAAAAATTGGTTAGAAATAATCTTGTTAGAGGCATACCTTCTTTGAACTTTGACATGTATGATGCTTGTGAGCCATGCATTAGAGGAAAACACACTAGGGAGTCTTTCAAGTCTAAAAACCAGATTTCAACTACTAAGGTTTTAGAACTTTTGCATCTTGATTTGTTTGGTCCAAGTAGAGTTAAAAGTGTAGGTGGTAGATCCTATGCCTTTGTAATTGTTGATGATTATTCTAGATATACTTGGGTGATTTTCCTTGCACATAAACATGAGACCATTCATGAGTTTTCAAAACTAATCAAGAGGCTTCAAAATGAAAAGAACATAAGCATTAGCAAGATTAGGAGTGATCATGGAGGAGAATTTGATAATCATGCATTTATTGATCTATGTGATGAATATGGCATTAGACATGATTTCTCTTCACCTAGGACACCCCAACAAAATGGGGTGGTAGAAAGGAAAAATAGAACTTTACAAGAAATTGCTAGGACTATGCTTTGTGAACATGATTTGCCTAAGTTCTTGTGGGCCGAGGCCATTAATTGTGCATGCTATGTTACAAATAGGTTATCTATTAGAAAGAAGATAAATAAGACACCTTATGAGATTTGGAATGATAGAAAACCTAAGGTTGACTACTTTAGAGTTTTTGGTTGCAAATGTTATGTACTAAACACTAAGGATGACTTAGATAAATTTGATGCAAAATCTACTCCTTGTGTATTTGTTGGCTATGCTTTAACTTCTAGAGCTTATAGAGTTTACAATCCAAAGTCTAGGAGAATAGAAGAGTCCATTCATGTTAAATTTATTGAAACTCTTGCATTTGACCCTTTGCTTGAGAATGATGACATTGAGTTAGGTTTGGAGAAGTTGAGCTTAAAAGATGATAAAGATGACTCTCCTACACCTAAAGATGATGGACCAAGCAAAGAGGGAGGAAATGAGCACGAGGAGACACAAAATAGTGATGCACCCGTGGGCTTGGAAGAAAGTGAGGTTGCACCCGTGGCCTCCAATAGTGAAACTACAGCTCCTACATCATGGCTGCAAGTGAAGGACAAACACAAGCATCCCAAACAACTCATAATTGGCGATTTGCATCAAGGGGTAAGGACTCGTAGATCTCACTTAGCTCCTAATGATAATGATATGCATGCTAATGTGGTAGATAATGTGACTGCAAATTTAATGAATACTGCTTTAATTGTTGATGTGCATGGTTCTTATGCCTTAATTTCTCAAATAGAACCTAGAAACATTGATGATGCTTTGCTTGATGATAAATGGATTATTGCTATGCAAGATGAGTTGAATCAATTCACTAGGAATGAAGTTTGGCATTTAGTTCCAAGACCTAAAGACCAAACCATAATTGGAACTAAATGGGTGTTTAAGAACAAAATGAATGAAGATGGTGAAGTTATTAGAAACAAGGCTAGGTTGGTTGCACAAGGGTACAACCAAGAAGAAGGGATTGACTATGAAGAAACATTTGCCCCCGTAGCTAGGTTAGAAGCTATTAGGTTGCTTATGGCATTTGCATGTTTCAAAGGTTTTAAACTTTATCAAATGGATGTCAAAAGTGCATTTTTGAATGGTTTTATCAATGAGAATGTGTATGTAAAGCAACCACCCGGATTTGAAGATCCTAACTTTCCAAACCATGTTTATAAATTGACAAAAGCCTTGTATGGTTTGAAACAAGCACCTAGGGCATGGTATGATAGACTTTCCTCATTCTTAATTCAAAATGGTTTTAAAAGAGGAAGAATTGATAGCACTTTGTTCTTAAAGGAAAAAGGTCATGACATGCTTATTGTTCAAATATATGTAGATGACATTATATTTGGATGCTACTAATGAGGCTATGTGCAAAGAATTTGAGTTGTGCATGAAAAGTGAATTTGAGATGTCTATGATGGGTGAACTTACCTTCTTTTTAGGACTACAAGTTAAACAAACTAAGGAAGGTATACATATTAGTCAAACTAAATATATTCATGATATGCTTAAAAAGTTTGGTTTTGATTCCTTGAACCCTTCTCCTACTCCTATGAGTGTGTCAACTAAACTTGAAAAAGATGAAGATGGACAACCTTATGATTCTAAAATGTATAGGTCCATGATTGGTTCACTTTTGTATTTGACCTCTAGTAGACCCGACATTATGTTTAGTGTATGCATGTGTGCTAGATTTCAAAGTCAGCCTATGCATTCTCATTTCCTAGCGGTTAAGAGAATATTTAGGTATCTTAGGCATACATCAACTCTTGGCTTATGGTATGACAAAAATTCATTGTTTGATTTACATGCATATAGTGATGCTGACTTTGCTGGATGTAAGATAAATAGGAAGAGTACTTCGGGTACATGCCAATTCCTAGGGAGTATGCTTATCTCTTGGTTCTCCAAGAAACAACCTTGTGTTGCCCTATCTACCACCGAAGCCGAATACATAGCTATAGGGAGTTGTTGTGCTCAACTCTTATGGATTAGACAACAATTATATGACTTTGGACTTAAATTGAAAGATATTCCTATATATTGTGATAATACTAGTACCATTAGCCTTTCTAAAAATCCAGTGCATCATTCAAAGGCTAAACATATTGAAATTAGGCATCATTTTATTAGAGATCATGTGACTCAAGGGACAATTAAATTAGAGTATGTGGACACAATGAACCAACTTGCGGACATACTAACTAAACCTCTAAACCAAGAGAGATTTGAATTTTTAAGAGGTAATCTAGGCATGAGAATGAGTCCTTGATATGTGTATGGATGTTTATGCATTGCTTATATTGAACACCTTTTGGATGCATTTACAAAATAAAGGGGGAGAAATATACTTTGAACTTTAAAGTTTGGTATGCATAGTTTAAGGGGGAGGAACTTGAATGTCATATTGTATAGACCTTGCCTATTGATACTTTACTTGTCTTGATTTGCAATTCCCTTGTGTTTATTGAAACATATGCTTATAGGAAGTTTATTTGTGTGAAGCATAATGTGAGGGGGAGAGTTTCTCATGTGAATTAAAGAAAATAGCTCAAAGTTACATAAGTTATTTTGTAATCATCAAAAGGGGGAGAATGTTGAATATATGTTTGAGTGATTACAACGGCATGTTTTGATTGAACTTTGATCTATTGATTGTATTGAGAAACCTAGGTGCATATGCCTACTTGATTAGTTTAGGAATTCAAGACTTATATTAAACTAGTTCAATTGTGCTTATTTGATGATTTGATTATTGAACTAACGTGGACTAATTGCAAGAAATCCTAAAAGGGTTTACATAGCATGTCTTGAGTATGATTTGTGTGTAGGGTGATCAAAACGTAAATTGGTCCTAATGTCATCCTTGACCAACATTAGTGAAGGCTTAATCAGTGTCAAACATGATTAAGAAAGTCAATTTCGTGGTCAACATAAGTCAAGTGTTGCCAAAGATGTCTTGGAGCTTAATTGGGATCAATTGAAGTAAAATTAACTTTCTAGTCAAAGTCAGAATCGACGGACGTGACGTGGCAGCTGACATGGCATTGTTGACATGGCATTAATGACATGGCATTGATGACATGGCAAAGAAGACAAGTTAACCATAGTTACATCTTAACTAGAAGACTTGGAGCCAAAAAGAGAAGAGAAGGAAAAGTTAATTTGAAAGGAGGAGACAAGAGGTACAACAAGTCTTATGACAAGTTTTTCTCTTCACATGTGTGGGAAGCTTTATTTCAAAACCATTTCTCTTTCCCACCAAGACACTCCACATCCAATGGATCATATTCTCTCTACATCAAAATCACATTTTAATCCAATGGCCAAAGATTCAAGCTTCATTCTTATCTCTCCTACTTTACATCCTATGGCCAAAATTGAATCTTCATTTGATCCAAAGGCCATCATTTATTCCACCTAAGAGACAAACTTTTCTCAAGTCAATTGTTGTATATTTCAAGATGCCTCTAAAGTCTATATCCATTCAAAAGCCATGATTTACTCCACCTAAAAGACAAACTTTTCTCAAGTCAATTGTTGTATCTTTCAAGGTGGCCTCCAAAGTCTATATCCATCCAAAAGCCATTATTTCTTCCTACCAAAAAAGACTTGTTGTAATCATTTTCACACTTCTCTAAGCCTTCTAACGTCTATAATGATCCAAGGGTCCATATCTTTCATATCAATCCAATGGCCCTCATTTCATGAGCTTACACTCCACAATTTTCTATATAAACTAACTCTTTGTCTATGGTGCATATACTTGGCCGAAAATTACACTCTCTCTCTCTAGTGTTCTTCATCTTCTAAGCTTTCATTCTTTCACTCATTCATTCCTTGATTACATACTTGATTTTGAAGAGAGATCATACACACTAGCCAAGTAAAGCTTTATTGTTACTCTTGAGCCTTTCTTACTTGATTCTTATCATTTCCTCAAGAGCCATTTTCTTACTTGAACAATCTGATTTCCAGAACATAAATTGAGCCTA
This sequence comes from Tripterygium wilfordii, assembly GCF_013401445.1. Lineage (NCBI taxonomy): Eukaryota > Viridiplantae > Streptophyta > Magnoliopsida > Celastrales > Celastraceae > Tripterygium > Tripterygium wilfordii. The sequence continues at coordinate 42,781 of NW_024056411.1, forward strand.
AACACTTCCATATCTAGCTACTAAAGAGCCAGCCTTTGAGCCTAAATTTATCTCATACCCGGCTATTCTTAGAGCCATTTTTGAGCTTGTATTTTGTTGATTAAGTTAGTGTGGTGAGCTACAAACCACACGGTGTGTAGAGTTTGGTGTGGTGAGCTATAAACCACACGGTGTGTAAAGTTTGGTGTTTGAGCTACAAAAACACTGGTTGTATGAGTTCCGCTTGACTCGGTTGAACAAGCTATAGTGGAGTGTTTGAAATTCCCAAGTGGGACTTGGGGAGTGGAGTAGGCTTGGGTTAAGCCGAACCACTATAAATCTCTTGCCTCTTTTACTTTCCAGCAATTTCAATTAGCATTGCATTCTCATATCATACATACTTGAAATTGATCATTTAGGTTGCTAGAGTCAAGCTTGTTCAATTAATTGTCAAATCTGATTTTGTGCCCTAATTACATTTGTTTTACAAGTGACATATACATACTTGATCATCTTGCTTGGTTCTTGATCTTAAAGTTATCTATCTTGCTTATATCAATTGTCCTTGACTTGCTTGAGCTTATTTGATTGCTTTGTGCTCAAATCTGCCATTAGGAGACCATACAATCATATTAGGATTTTATATGTGATTTGCTCGAATTGATTGTTCTACTTGATTTATATACATCTACACTAGTACTCAATTTGGTATTTAGCTTCCGCTTAGGGTGAAACAAAAAAAGGTGACCTAGTCTAAAATTGACTAAGGACACAATTCACCCCCCCTCTTGTGGTGCCATCCGATCCAACAAGTTACACTTGTAAGAGCACTAAATAGAGTACAACGGTCCACATTGATGCTTTGGAATTGCTCAACTCTCTCCATAGAGGAGCTTTTCACGTTTTTGTCCAATTTCAAACATAACTTGGTCTATTCGCATCTTTAACTTACGAAACGTTGCAAGAAGGCTAAATTAGCAAGTTAGACTTGTAAGAGCACTAAATAGAGTACAAAGATCCACATTGATGCTTTGGAATTGCTCAACTCCCTCCATAGAGGAGTTTTCACGTTTTTGTGCAATTTCAAACATAACTTTGTCTAGTCGCATCTTTAACTTACGAAACGTTGCACGAAGCCTAAACTAGCAAGTTAGACTTGTAAGAACACTAAATAGAGTGCAACGATCCACATTGATGCTTTGGAATTGCTCAACTCTCTCCATAAAGGAGCTTTTCACGTTTTTGTGCAATTTCAAACGTAACTTGGTCTATTCGTCTCTTTAACTTACGAAACGTTGCACGAAGGCTAAACTAGCAAGTTAGACTTGTAAGAACACTAAATAGAGTGCAACGATCCACATTGATGCTTTGGAATTGCTCAACTCTCTCCATAGAGGAGCTTTTCACGTTTTTGTGCAATTTCAAACATAACTTGGTCTATTCGCGTCTTTACGTTACGAAACGTGGCATGAAGGCTCAACTAGCAAGTTAGACTTGTAAGAGGACTAAATAGAGTACGGCGGTCCACATTGATGCTTTGGAATTGTTCAACTCCCTCCATAGAGGAGCTTTTCACGTTTTTGTGCAATTTCAAACGTAACTTGGTCTATTCGCATCTTTAACTTACAAAACGTTGCACGAAGGCTAAACTAGCAAGTTAGACTTGTAAGGACACTAAATAGAGTACAACGGTCCACATTGATGCTTTGGAATTGCTCAACTCTCTCCATCGAGGAGCTTTTCACGTTTTTGTGCAATTTCAAACGTAACTTGGTCTATTCGCCTCTTTAACTTACGAGACGTTGCACGAAGGCTAAACTAGCAAGTTAGACTTGTAAGAACACTAAATAGAGTGCAACGGTCCACATTGATGCTTTGGAATTGCTCAACTCTCTCCATAGAGGAGCTTTTCACGTTTTTGTGCAATTTCAAACATAACTTGGTCTATTCGCGTCTTTACCTTACGAAACGTGGCACGAAGGCTAAACTAGCAAGTTAGAGTTGTAAAAGCACTAAATAGAGTACAATGGTCCACATTGATGCTTTGGAAGTGCTCAACCCTCTCCATAGAGGACCTTTTCACGTTTTTGTGCAATTTCAAACATAACTTGGTCTATTCGCGTATTTAACTTACGAAACGTTGCACGAAGGCTAAACTAGCAAGTTAGACTTGTAAGAGCACGAAATAGAGTACAACGGTCCACATTGATGCTTTGGAATTGCTCAACTCTCTCCATCGAGGAGCTTGTCACGTTTTTGTCCAATTTCAAAGATAACTTGGTCTATTCGCATTTTTAACTTACGAAACGTTGCAAGAAGGCTAAACTAGCAAGTTAGACTTGTAAGAGCACTAAATAGAGTACAACAGTCCACATTGATGCTTTGGAATTGCTCAACTCTCTCCATAGAGGAGCTTTTCACGTTTTTGTGCAATTTCAAACATAACTTGATCTATTCACATCTTTAACTTACGAAACGTTGCACGAAGGCTAAACTAAAAAGTTAGACTTGTAAGGACACTAAATAGAGTGCAAAGGTCCACATTGATGCTTTGGAATTGCTCAACTCTCTCCGTAGAGGAGCTTTTCACGTTTTTGTGTTATTTCAAACATAACTTGGTCTATTCGCGTCTTTACCTTACGAAACGTGGCACGAAGGCTCAACTAGCAAGTTAGACTTGTAAGAGCACTAAATAGAGTACAACGGTCCACATTGATGCTTTGGAATTGCTCAACTCTCTCCATACAGGAGCTTTTCACGTTTTTGTGCAATTTCAAACGTAACTTGGTCTATTCGCGTCTTTACCTTACGAAACGTGGCACGAAGGCTCAACTAGCAAGTTAGACTTGTAAGAGCACTAAATAGAGTTCAACGGTCCACATTGATGCTTTGGAATTGCTCAACTCTCTCCGTAGAGGAGCTTTTCACGTTTTTGTGCAATTTCAAATATAACTTGGTCTATTCACGTCTTTACCTTACGAAACGTGGCACGAAGGCTAAACTAGCAAGTTAGACTTGTAAGAGCACTAAATAGAGTACAACGGCCCACATTGATGCTTTGGAATTGGTCAACTTTCTCCATAGAGGAGCTTTTCACGTTTTTGTCCAATTTTAAACATAACTTGGTCTATTCGCATCTTTAACTTACGAAACGTTGCACGAAGGCTAAACTAGCAAGTTAGACTTGTAAGACCACTAAATAGAGTGCAACGGTCCACTTTGATGCTTTGGAATTGCTCAACTCTATCCATAGAGGAGCTTTTCATGTTTTTGTGCAATTTCAAACATAACTTGGTCTATTCGCGTCTTTACCTTACGAAACGTGGCACAAAGGCTCAACTAGCAAGTTAGACTTGTAAGAGCACTAAATAGAGTTCAACGGTCCACATTGATGCTTTGGAATTGCTCAACTCTCTCCATAGAGTAGCTTTTCACTTTTTGTCCAATTTCAAACATAACTTGGTTTATTCGCATATTTAACTTACGAAACGTTACATGAAGGCTAAACTAGCAAGTTAGACTTGTAAGAGCACTAAATAGAGTACAACGGTCCACATTGATGTTTCGGAATTGCTCAACTCTCTCCATAGAGGAGCTTTTCACGTTTTTGTCCAATTTCAAACATAACTTGGTCTATTCTCATCTTTAACTTACAAAACGTGGCACAAAGGATCAACTAGCAAGTTAGACTTGTAAGAGCACTAAATAGAGTACAACGGTCCACATTGATGCTTTGGAATTGCTCAACTCTCTCCATAGAGGAGCCTTTCACGTTTTTGTGGAATTTCAAACATAACTTGGTCTATTCGCGTCTTTACCTTACGGAACGTGGTACGAAGGCTCAACTGGCAAGTTAGACTAGTAAGAGCACGAAATAGAGCACAACGGTCGACATTGATGCTTTGGAATTGCTCAACTCTCTCCATAGAGGAGCTTTCCACGTTTTTGTGCAATTTCAAACATAACTTGGTCTATTCGCATCTTTAACTTACGAAACGTTGCACGAAGGCTAAACTAGCAAGTTAGACGAGCATCAATATGGACCGTTGCACTCTATTTAGTGTTCTTACAAGTCTAACTTGCTAGTTTAGCCTTCGTGCAACGTTTCGTAAGTTAAAGATGTGAATAAACCTTGTTATGTTTGAAATTGCACAAAAACGTGAAAAGCTCCTCTATGGAGAGAGTTGAGCAATTCCAAAGCATCAATGTGGACCGTTGTACACCTTTTAGTGCCCTTACAAGTCTAACTTGCTAGTTGAGCCTTCGTGCCACGTTTCGTAAGGTAAAGACGTGAATAGACCAAGTTATGTTTGAAATTGCACAAAAACGTGAAAAGCTCCTATACGGAGAGAGTTGAGCAATTCCAAAGCATCAATGTGGACCGTTGCACTCTATTTAGTGTTCTTACAAGTCTAACTTGCTAGTTTAGCCTTCGTGCAACGTTTCGTAAGTTAAAGATGTGAATAGACCATGTTATGTTTGAAATTGCACAAAAACGTGAAAAGCTCCTCTATGGAGAGAGTTGAGCAATTCCAAAGCATCAATGTGGACCGTTGTACACCATTTAGGGCTCTTGCAAGTCTAACTTGCTAGTTGAGCCTTCGTGCCACGTTTCGTAAGGTAAAGACGCGAATAGACCAAGTTATGTTTGAAATTGCACAAAAACGTGAAAAGCTCCTCTACGAAGAGAGTTGAGCAATTCCAAAGCATCAATGTGGACCGTTGCACTCTATTTAGTGTTCTTACAAGTCTAACTTGCTAGTTTGGCCTTCATGCAACGTTTGGTAAGTTAAAGATGCGAATAGACCAAGTTATATTTGAAATTGCACAAAAACGTGAAAAGATCTTCTATGGAGAGAGTTGAGCAATTCCAAAGCGCCAATGTGGACCGTTGTACTCTATTTAGTGCTCTTACAAGTCTAACTTGCTAGTTTAGCCTTCGTGCCACGTTTCGTAAGGTAAAGACGCGAATAGACCAAGTTATGTTTGAAATTGCACAAAAACGTGAAAAGCTCCTCTATGGAGAGAGTTGAGCAATTCCAAAGCATCAATGTGGACCGTTGTACTCTATTTAGTGCTCTTACGAGTCTAACTTGCTAGTTGAGCCTTCGTGCCACGTTTCGTAAGGTAAAGACGCGAATAGACCAAGTTATGTTTGAAATTGCACAAAAACGTGAAAAGCTCCTATACGGAGAGAGTTGAGCAATTCCAAAGCATCAATGTGGACCGTTGCACTCTATTTAGTGTTCTTACAAGTCTAACTTGCTAGTTTAGCCTTCGTGCAACGTTTCGTAAGTTAAAGATGTGAATAGACCTTGTTATGTTTGAAATTGCACAAAAACATGAAAAGCTCCTCTATGGAGAGAGTTGAGCAATTCCAAAGCATCAATGTGGACCGTTGTACACCTTTTAGTGCTCTTATAAGTCTAACTAGCTAGTTGAGCCTTCGTGCCACGTTTCGTAAGGTAAAGACGCGAATAGACCAAGTTATGTTTGAAATTGCACAAAAACGTGAAAAGCTCCTATACGGAGAGAGTTGAGCAATTCCAAAGCATCAATGTGGACCGTTGCACTCTATTTAGTGTTCTTACAAGTCTAACTTGCTAGTTTAGCCCTCGTGCAACGTTTCGTAAGTTAAAGATGTGAATAGACCATGTTATGTTTGAAATTGCATAAAAACATGAAAAGCTCCTCTATGGAGAGAGTTGAGCAATTCCAAAGCATCAATGTGGACCGTTGTACACCATTTAGTGCTCTTGCAAGTCTAACTTGCTAGTTGAGCCTTCGTGCCACGTTTCGTAAGGTAAAGACGCGAATAGACCAAGTTATGTTTGAAATTGCACAAAAACGTGAAAAGCTCCTCTACGAAGAGAGTTGAGCAATTCCAAAGCATCAATGTGGACCGTTGCACTCTATTTAGTGTTCTTACAAGTCTAACTTGCTAGTTTAGCCTTCGTGCAACGTTTCGTAAGTTAAAGATGCGAATAGACCAAGTTATGTTTGAAATTGCACAAAAACGTGAAAAGATCCTCTATGGAGAGAGTTGAGCAATTCCAAAGCGCCAATGTGGACCGTTGTACTCTATTTAGTGCTCTTACAAGACTAACTTGCTAGTTTAGCCTTCGTGCCACGTTTCGTAAGGTAAAGACGCGAATAGACCAAGTTATGTTTGAAATTGCACAAAAACGTGAAAAGCTCCTCTATGGAGAGAGTTGAGCAATTCCAAAGCATCAATGTGGACCGTTGTACTCTATTTAGTGCTCTTACGAGTCTAACTTGCTAGTTTAGCCTTCGTGCCACGTTTCGTAAGGTAAAGACGCGAATAGACCAAGTTATGTTTGAAATTGCACAAAAACGTGAAAAGCTCCTCTACAGAGAGAGTTGAGTAATTCCAAAGCATCAATGTGGACCGTTGCACTCTATTTAGTGTTCTTACAAGTCTAACTTGCTAGTTTAGCCTTCGTGCAACGTTTCGTAAGTTAAAGATGTGAATAGACCTTGTTATGTTTGAAAATGCACAAAAACGTGAAAAGCTCCTCTATGGAGAGAGTTGAGCAATTCCAAAGCATCAATGTGGACCGTTGTACACCTTTTAGTGCTCTTACAAGTCTAACTTGCTAGTTGAGCCTTCGTGTCACGTTTCGTAAGGTAAAGACACGAATAGACCAAGTTATGTTTGAAATTGCACAAAAACGTGAAAAGCTCCTATACGGAGAGAGTTGAGCAATTCCAAAGCATCAATGTGGACCGTTGCACTCTATTTAGTGTTCTTACAAGTCTAACTTGCTAGTTTAGCCTTCATGCAACGTTTCGTAAGTTAAAGATGTGAATAGACCATGTTATGTTTGAAATTGCACAAAAACGTGAAAAGCTCCTCCATGGAGAGAGTTGAGCAATTCCAAAGCATCAATGTGGACCATTGTACACCATTTAGTGCTCTTGCAAGTCTAACTTGCTAGTTGAGCCTTCGTGCCACGTTTCGTAAGGTAAAGACGCGAATAGACCAAGTTATGTTTGAAATTGCACAAAAACGTGAAAAGCTCCTCTACAAAGAGAGTTGAGCAATTCCAAAGCATCAATGTGGACCGTTGCACTCTATTTAGTGTTCTTACAAGTCTAACTTGCTAGTTTAGCCTTCGTGCAACGTTTCGTAAGTTAAAGATGCGAATAGACCAAGTTATGTTTGAAATTGCACAAAAACGTGAAAAGATCCTCTATGGCGAGAGTTGAGCAATTCCAAAGCGCCGATGTGGACCGTTGTACTCTATTTAGTGCTCTTACAAGTCTAACTTGCTAGTTTAGCCTTCGTGCCACGTTTCGTAAGGTAAAGACGCGAATAGACCAAGTTATGTTTGAAATTGCACAAAAACGTGAAAAGCTCCTCTATGGAGAGAGTTGAGCAATTCCAAAGCATCAATGTGGACCGTTGTACTCTATTTAGTGCTCTTACGAGTCTAACTTGCTAGTTGAGCCTTCGTGCCATGTTTCGTAAGGTAAAGACGCGAATAGACCAAGTTATGTTTGAAATTGCACAAAAACGTGAAAAGCTCCTCTACGGAGAGAGTTGAGCAATTCCAAAGCATCAATGTGGACCGTTGCACTCTATTTAGTGTTCTTACAAGTCTAACTTGCTAGTTTAGCCTTCGTGCAACGTTTCGTAAGTTAAAGATGTGAATAGACCTTGTTATGTTTGAAATTTCACAAAAACGTGAAAAGCTCCTCTATGGAGAGAGTTGAGCAATTCCAAAGCATCAATGTGGACCGTTGTACACCTTTTAGTGCTCTTACAAGTCTAACTTGCTAGTTGAGCCTTCGTGCCACGTTTCGTAAGGTAAAGACGCGAATAGACCAAGTTATGTTTGAAATTGCACAAAAACGTGAAAAGCTCCTCTATGGAGAGCGTTGAGCAATTCCAAAGCATCAATGTGGACCGTTGTACTCTATTTAGTGCTCTTACAAGTCTAACTTGCTAGTTGAGCCTTCGTGCCACGTTTCGTAAGGTAAAGACGCGAATAGACCAAGTTATGTTTGAAATTGCACAAAAACGTGAAAAGCTCCTCTACGGAGAGAGTTGAGCAATTCCAAAGCATCAATGTGGACCGTTGCACTCTATTTAGTGTTCTTACAAGTCTAACTTGCTAGTTTAGCCTTCGTGCAACGTTTCGTAAGTTAAAGATGCGAATAGACCAAGTTACGTTTGAAATTGGACAAAAACGTGAAAAGCTCCTCTATGGAGAGAGTTGAGCAATTCCAAAGCGCCAATGTGGACCGTTGTACTCTATTTAGTGCTCTTACAAGTCTAACTTGCTAGTTTAGCCTTCGTGCCACGTTTCGTAAGGTAAAGACGCGAATAGACCAAGTTATGTTTGAAATTGCACAAAAACGTAAAAAGCTCCTCTATGGAGAGAGTTGAGCAATTCCAAAGAATCAATGTAGACCGTTGTACTCTATTTAAGGCTCTTACAAGCCTAACTTGCTAGTTTAGCCTTCGTGCAACGTTTCGTAAGTTAAAGATGTGAATAGACCATGTTATGTTTGAAATTGCACAAAAACGATAAAAGCTCCTCTATGGAGAGAGTTGAGCAATTCCAAAGCATCAATGTGGACCGTTGTACACCATTTAGTGCTCTTACAAGTCTAACTTGCTAGTTGAGCCTTCGTGCCTTGTTTCGTAAGGTAAAGACGCGAATAGACCAAGTTATGTTTGAAATTGCCCAAAAACGTGAAAAGCTCCTCTATGGAGAGAGTTGAGCAATTCCAAAGCATCAATGTGGACCGTTGTACTCTATTTAGTGCTCTTACAAGTCTAACTTGCTAGTTGAGCCTTCGTGCCACGTTTCGTAAGGTAAAGACGCGAATAGACCAAGTTATGTTTGAAATTGCACAAAAACGTGAAAAGCTCCTCTACGGAGAGAGTTGAGCAATTCCAAAGCATCAATGTGGACCGTTGCACTCTATTTAGTGTTCTTACAAATCAAACTTGCTAGTTTAGCCTTCGTGCAACGTTTCGTAAGTTAAAGATGCGAATAGACCAAGTTATGTTTGAAATTGGACAAAAACGTGAAAAGCTCCTCTATGGAGAGAGTTGAGCAATTCCAAAGCGCCAATGTGGACCGTTGTACTCTATTTAGTGCTCTTACAAGTCTAACTTGCTAGTTTAGCCTTCGTGCCACGTTTCGTAAGGTAAAGACGCGAATAGACCAAGTTATGTTTGAAATTGCACAAAAACGTGAAAAGCTCCTCTACGGAGAAAGTTGAGCAATTCCAAAGCATCAATGTGGACCGTTGCACTCTATTTAGTGTTCTTACAAGTCTAACTTGCTAGTTTAGCCTTCGTGCAACGTTTCGTAAGTTAAAGATGCGAATAGACCAAGTTATGTTTGAAATTGGACAAAAACGTGAAAAGCTCCTCTATGGAGAGAGTTGAGCAATTCCAAAGCGCCAATGTGGACGTTGTACTCTATTTAGTGCTCTTACAAGTCTAACTTGCTAGTTCAGCCTTCGTGCCACGTTTCGTAAGTTAAAGATGCGAATAGATCAAGTTATGTTTGAAATTGGACAAAAATGTGAAAAGCTCCTCTATGGAGAGAGTTGAGCAATTCCAAAGCATCAATGTGGACCGTTGCACTCTATTTAGTGTTCTTACAAGTCTAACTTGCTAGTTTAGCCTTCGTGCAACGTTTCGTAAGTTAAAGATGTGAATAGACCATGTTATGTTTGAAATTGCACAAAAACGTGAAAAGCTCCTCTATGGAGAGAGTTGAGCAATTCCAAAGCATCAATGTGGACCGTTGTACACCATTTAGTGCTCTTACAAGTCTAACTTGCTAGTTGAGCCATCGTGCCACGTTTCGTAAGGTAAAGACGCGAATAGACCAAGTTATGTTTGAAATTGCACAAAAACGTGAAAAGCTCCTCCATAAAGAGCGTTGAGCAATTCCAAAGCATCAATGTGGACCGTTGGACTCTATTTAGTGCTCTTACAAGTCTAACTTGCTAGTTGAGCCTTCGTGCCACGTTTTGTAAGGTAAAGACGCGAATAGACCAAGTTATGTTTTAAATTGCACAAAAACGTGAAAAGCTCCTCTACGGAGAGAGTTGAGCAATTCCAAAGCATCAATGTGGACCGTTGCACTCTATTTAGTGTTCTTACAAGTCTAACTTGCTAGTTTAGCCTTCGTGCAACGTTTCGTAAGTTAAAGATGCGAATAGACCAAGTTATGTTTGAAATTGGACAAAAACGTGAAAAGCTCCTCTATGGAGAGATTTGAGCAATTCCAAAAGTGCCAATGTGGACCGTTGTACTCTATTTAGTCCTCTTACAAGTCTAACTTGCTAGTTTAGCCTTCGTGCCACGTTTCGTAAGGTAAAGACGCGAATAGACCAAGTTATGTTTGAAATTGCACAAAAACGTGAAAAGCTCCTCTATGGAGAGAGTTGAGCAATTCCAAAGCATCAATGTGGACCGTTGTACTCTATTTAGTGCTCTTACAAGTCTAACCTGCTAGTTGAGCCTTCGCGCCACGTTTCGTAAGGTAAAGACGCGAATAGACCAAGTTATGTTTGAAATTGCACAAAAACGTGAAAAGCTCCTCTATGGAGAGAGTTGAGCAATTCCAAAGCATCAATGTGGACCGTTGTACTCTATTTAGTGCTCTTACAAGTCTAACTTGCTAGTTGAGCCTTCGTGCCACGTTTCGTAAGGTAAAGACGCGAATAGACCAAGTTATGTTTGAAATTGCACAAAAACGTGAAAAGCTCCTCTATGGAGAGAGTTGAGCAATTCCAAAGCATCAATGTGGACCGTTGTACTATATTTAGTGCTCTTACAAGTCTAACTTGCAAGTTGAGCCTTCGTGCCACGTTTCGTAAGGTAAAGACGTGAATAGACCGAGTTATGTTTGAAATTGCACAAAAACGTGAAAAGCTCCTCTACGGAGAGAGTTGAGCAATTCCAAAGCATCAATGTGGACCGTTGCACTCTATTTAGTGTTCTTACAAGTCTAACTTGCTAGTTTAGCCTTCGTGCAACGTTTCGTAAGTTAAAGATGCGAATAGACCAAGTTACGTTTGAAATTGGACAAAAACGTGAAAAGCTCCTCTATGGAGAGAGTTGAGCAATTCCAAAGCGCCAATGTGGACCGTTGTACTCTATTTAGTGCTCTTACAAGTCTAACTTGCTAGTTTAGCCTTCGTGCCACGTTTCGTAAGGTAAAGACGCGAATAGACCAAGTTATGTTTGAAATTGCACAAAAACGTAAAAAGCTCCTCTATGGAGAGAGTTGAGCAATTCCAAAGAATCAATGTAGACCGTTGTACTCTATTTAAGGCTCTTACAAGCCTAACTTGCTAGTTTAGCCTTCGTGCAACGTTTCGTAAGTTAAAGATGTGAATAGACCATGTTATGTTTGAAATTGCACAAAAACGATAAAAGCTCCTCTATGGAGAGAGTTGAGCAATTCCAAAGCATCAATGTGGACCGTTGTACACCATTTAGTGCTCTTACAAGTCTAACTTGCTAGTTGAGCCTTCGTGCCTTGTTTCGTAAGGTAAAGACGCGAATAGACCAAGTTATGTTTGAAATTGCCCAAAAACGTGAAAAGCTCCTCTATGGAGAGAGTTGAGCAATTCCAAAGCATCAATGTGGACCGTTGTACTCTATTTAGTGCTCTTACAAGTCTAACTTGCTAGTTGAGCCTTCGTGCCACGTTTCGTAAGGTAAAGACGCGAATAGACCAAGTTATGTTTGAAATTGCACAAAAACGTGAAAAGATCCTCTACGGAGAGAGTTGAGCAATTCCAAAGCATCAATGTGGACCGTTGCACTCTATTTAGTGTTCTTACAAATCAAACTTGCTAGTTTAGCCTTCGTGCAACGTTTCGTAAGTTAAAGATGCGAATAGACCAAGTTATGTTTGAAATTGGACAAAAACGTGAAAAGCTCCTCTATGGAGAGAGTTGAGCAATTCCAAAGCGCCAATGTGGACCGTTGTACTCTATTTAGTGCTCTTACAAGTCTAACTTGCTAGTTTAGCCTTCGTGCCACGTTTCGTAAGGTAAAGACGCGAATAGACCAAGTTATGTTTGAAATTGCACAAAAACGTGAAAAGCTCCTCTACGGAGAAAGTTGAGCAATTCCAAAGCATCAATGTGGACCGTTGCACTCTATTTAGTGTTCTTACAAGTCTAACTTGCTAGTTTAGCCTTCGTGCAACGTTTCGTAAGTTAAAGATGCGAATAGACCAAGTTATGTTTGAAATTGGACAAAAACGTGAAAAGCTCCTCTATGGAGAGAGTTGAGCAATTCCAAAGCGCCAATGTGGACGTTGTACTCTATTTAGTGCTCTTACAAGTCTAACTTGCTAGTTCAGCCTTCGTGCCACGTTTCGTAAGTTAAAGATGCGAATAGATCAAGTTATGTTTGAAATTGGACAAAAATGTGAAAAGCTCCTCTATGGAGAGAGTTGAGCAATTCCAAAGCATCAATGTGGACCGTTGCACTCTATTTAGTGTTCTTACAAGTCTAACTTGCTAGTTTAGCCTTCGTGCAACGTTTCGTAAGTTAAAGATGTGAATAGACCATGTTATGTTTGAAATTGCACAAAAACGTGAAAAGCTCCTCTATGGAGAGAGTTGAGCAATTCCAAAGCATCAATGTGGACCGTTGTACACCATTTAGTGCTCTTACAAGTCTAACTTGCTAGTTGAGCCATCGTGCCACGTTTCGTAAGGTAAAGACGCGAATAGACCAAGTTATGTTTGAAATTGCACAAAAACGTGAAAAGCTCCTCCATAAAGAGCGTTGAGCAATTCCAAAGCATCAATGTGGACCGTTGGACTCTATTTAGTGCTCTTACAAGTCTAACTTGCTAGTTGAGCCTTCGTGCCACGTTTTGTAAGGTAAAGACGCGAATAGACCAAGTTATGTTTTAAATTGCACAAAAACGTGAAAAGCTCCTCTACGGAGAGAGTTGAGCAATTCCAAAGCATCAATGTGGACCGTTGCACTCTATTTAGTGTTCTTACAAGTCTAACTTGCTAGTTTAGCCTTCGTGCAACGTTTCGTAAGTTAAAGATGCGAATAGACCAAGTTATGTTTGAAATTGGACAAAAACGTGAAAAGCTCCTCTATGGAGAGATTTGAGCAATTCCAAAAGTGCCAATGTGGACCGTTGTACTCTATTTAGTCCTCTTACAAGTCTAACTTGCTAGTTTAGCCTTCGTGCCACGTTTCGTAAGGTAAAGACGCGAATAGACCAAGTTATGTTTGAAATTGCACAAAAACGTGAAAAGCTCCTCTATGGAGAGAGTTGAGCAATTCCAAAGCATCAATGTGGACCGTTGTACTCTATTTAGTGCTCTTACAAGTCTAACCTGCTAGTTGAGCCTTCGTGCCACGTTTCGTAAGGTAAAGACGCGAATAGACCAAGTTATGTTTGAAATTGCACAAAAACGTGAAAAGCTCCTCTATGGAGAGAGTTGAGCAATTCCAAAGCATCAATGTGGACCGTTGTACTCTATTTAGTGCTCTTACAAGTCTAACTTGCTAGTTGAGCCTTCGTGCCACGTTTCGTAAGGTAAAGACGCGAATAGACCAAGTTATGTTTGAAATTGCACAAAAACGTGAAAAGCTCCTCTATGGAGAGAGTTGAGCAATTCCAAAGCATCAATGTGGACCGTTGTACTATATTTAGTGCTCTTACAAGTCTAACTTGCAAGTTGAGCCTTCGTGCCACGTTTCGTAAGGTAAAGACGTGAATAGACCAAGTTATGTTTGAAATTGCACAAAAACGTGAAAAGTTCCTCTACGGAGAGAGTTGAGCAATTCCAAAGCATCAATGTGGACCGTTGCACTCTATTTAGTGTTCTTACAAGTCTAACTTGCTAGTTGAGCCTTCGTGCCACATTTCGTAAGGTAAAGACGCGAATAGACCAAGTTATGTTTGAAATTGCACAAAAACGTGAAAAGTTCCTCTACGGAGAGAGTTGAGCAATTCCAAAGCATCAATGTGAACCGTTGTACTCCATTTAGTGCTCTAACAAGTCTAACTTGCTAGTTGAGCCTTCGTGCCACGTTTTGTAAGGTAAAGACGCGAATAGACCAAGTTATGTTTGAAATTGCACAAAAATGTGAAAAGCTCCTCTATGGAGAGCGTTGAGCAATTCCAAAGCATCAATGTGGACCGTTGTACACCTTTTAGTGCTCTTACAAGTCTAACTTGCTAGTTGAGCCTTCGTGCCACGTTTCGTAAGGTAAAGACGCGAATAGACCAAGTTATGTTTGAAATTGCACAAAAACGTGAAAAGCTCCTCTACGGAGAAAGTTGAGCAATTCCAAAGCATCAATGTGGACCGTTGCACTCTATTTAGTGTTCTTACAAGTCTAACTTGCTAGTTTAGCCTTCGTGCAACGTTTCGTAAGTTAAAGATGCGAATAGACCAAGTTATGTTTGAAATTGCACAAAAATGTGAAAAGCTCCTCTATGGAGAGCGTTGAGCAATTCCAAAGCATCAATGTGAACCGTTGTACTCTATTTAGTGCTCTTACAAGTCTAACTTGCTAGTTGAGCCTTCGTGCCACGTTTCGTAAGGTAAAGACGCGAATAGACCAAGTTATGTTTGAAATTGCACAAAAACGTGAAAAGCTCCTCTATGGAGAGAGTTGAGCAATTCCAAAGCGCCAATGTGGACCTTTGCACTCTATTTAGTGCTCTTACAAGTCTAACTTTCTAGTTTAGCCTTCGTGCAACGTTTCGTAAGTTAAAGATGCGAATAGACCAAGTTATGTTTGAAATTGGACAAAAACGTGAAAAGCTCCTCTATGGAGAGAGTTGAGCAATTCCAAAGCGCCAATGTGGACCGTTGTACTCTATTTAGTGCTCTTACAAGTCTAACTTGCTAGTTCAGCCTTCGTGCCACGTTTCGTAAGGTAAAGACGCGAATAGACCAAGTTATGTTTGAAATTGCACAAAAACGTGAAAAGCTCCTCTATGGAGAGAGTTGAGCAATTCCAAAGCATCAATGTGGACCGTTGTACTCTATTTAGTGCTCTTACAAGTCTAACTTGCTAGTTTTGCCTTCGTGCAACGTTTCGTAAGTTAAAGATGCGAATAGACCAAGTTATGTTTGAAATTGGACAAAAACGTGAAAAGCTCCTCTATGGAGAGAGTTGAGCAATTCCAAAGCATCAATGTGGACCGTTGTACACCATTTAGTGCTCTAACAAGTCTAACTTGCTAGTTGAGCCTTCGTGCCACGTTTTGTAAGGTAAAGACGCGAATAGACCAAGTTATGTTTGAAATTGCACAAAAACGTGAAAAGCTCCTCTATGGAGAGCGTTGAGCAATTCCAAAGCATCAATGTGGACCGTTGTACTCTATTTAGTGCTCTTACAAGTCTAACTTGCTAGTTGAGCCTTCGTGCCACGTTTCGTAAGGTAAAGACGCGAATAGACCAAGTTATGTTTGAAATTGCACAAAAACGTGAAAAGCTCCTCTACGGAGAAAGTTGAGCAATTCCAAAGCATCAATGTGGACCGTTGCACTCTATTTAGTGTTCTTACAAGTCTAACTTGCTAGTTTAGCCTTCGTGCAACGTTTCGTCAGTTAAAGATGCGAATAGACCAAGTTATGTTTGAAATTGCACAAAAACGTGAAAAGCGCCTCTATGGAGAGCGTTGAGCAATTCCAAAGCATCAATGTGGACCGTTGTACTCTATTTAGTGCTCTTACAAGTCTAACTTGCTAGTTGAGCCTTCGTGCCACGTTTCGTAAGGTAAAGACGCGAATAGACCAAGTTATGTTTGAAATTGCACAAAAACGTGAAAAGCTCCTCTATGGAGAGAGTTGAGCAATTCCAAAGCGCCAATGTGGACCTTTGCACTCTATTTAGTGCTCTTACAAGTCTAACTTGCTAGTTTAGCCTTCGTGCAACGTTTCGTAAGTTAAAGATGCGAATAGACCAAGTTATATTTGAAATTGGACAAAAACGTGAAAAGGTCCTCTATGGAGAGAGTTGAGCAATTCCAAAGCGCCAATGTGGACCTTTGCACTCTATTTAGCGCTCTTACAAGTCTAACTTGCTAGTTTAGCCTTCGTGCAACGTTTCGTAAGTTAAAGATGCGAATAGACCAAGTTATGTTTGAAATTGGACAAAAACGTGAAAAGCTGCTCTACGGAGAGAGTTGAGCAATTCGAAAGCGCCAATGTGGACCTTTGCACTCTATTTAGTTCTCTTACAAGTCTAACTTGCTAGTTGAGCCTTCGTGCCACGTTTCGTAAGGTAAAGACGCGAATAGACCAAGTTATGTTTGAAATTGCACAAAAACGTGAAAAGCTCCTCTATGGAGAGAGTTGAGCAATTCCAAAGCGCCAATGTGGACCTTTGCACTCTATTTAGTGCTCTTACAAGTCTAACTTGCTAGTTTAGCCTTCGTGCAACGTTTCGTAAGTTAAAGATGCGAATAGACCAAGTTATGTTTGAAATTGCACAAAAACGTGAAAAGCTCCTCTATGGAGAGAGTTGAGCAATTCCAAAGCATCAATGTGGACCGTTGTACTCTATTTAGTGCTCTTAGAAGTCTAACTTGCTAGTTGAGCCTTCGTGCCACGTTTCGTAAGGTAAAGACGCGAATAGACCAAGTTATGTTTGAAATTGCACAAAAACGTGAAAAGCTCCTCTATGGAGAGAGTTGAGCAATTCCAAAGCATCAATGTGGACTGTTGTACTCTATTTAGTGCTCTTACAAGTCTAACTTGCTAGTTGAGCCTTCGTGCCACGTTTCGTAAGGTAAAGACGCGAATAGACCAAGTTATGTTTGAAATTGCACAAAAACGTGAAAAGCTGCTCTACGGAGAAAGTTGAGCAATTCCAAAGCATCAATGTGGACCGTTGCACTCTATTTAGTGTTCTTACAAGTCTAAATTGCTAGTTTAGCCTTCGTGCAACGTTTCGTAAGTTAAAGATGTGAATAGACCAAGTTATGTTTGAAATTGGACAAAAACGTGAAAAGCTCCTCTATGAAGAGAGTTGAGCAATTCCAAAGCGCCAATGTGGACCTTTGCACTCTATTTAGTGCTCTTACAAGTCTAACTTGCTAGTTTAGCCTTCGTGCAACGTTTCGTAAGTTAAAGATGCGAATAGACCAAGTTATGTTTGAAATTGGACAAAAACGTGAAAAGCTCCTCTATGGAGAGAGTTGAGCAATTCCAAAGCGCCAATGTGGACCGTTGTACTCTATTTAGTGCTCTTACAAGTCTAACTTGCTAGTTTAGCCTTCGTGCAACGTTTCGTAAGTTAAAGATGCGAATAGACCAAGTTATGTTTGAAATTGCACAAAAACGTGAAAAGCTCCTCTATAGAGAGAGTTGAGCAATTCCAAAGCATCAATGTGGACCGTTGTACTCTATTTAGTGCTCTTAGAAGTCTAACTTGCTAGTTGAGCCTTCGTGCCACGTTTCGTAAGGTAAAGACGCGAATAGACCAAGTTATGTTTGAAATTGCACAAAAACGTGAAAAGCTCCTCTATGGAGAGAGTTGAGCAATTCCAAAGCATCAATGTGGACTGTTGTACTCTATTTAGTGCTCTTACAAGTCTAACTTGCTAGTTGAGCCTTCGTGCCACGTTTCGTAAGGTAAAGACGCGAATAGACCAAGTTATGTTTGAAATTGCACAAAAACGTGAAAAGCTGCTCTACGGAGAAAGTTGAGCAATTCCAAAGCATCAATGTGGACCGTTGCACTCTATTTAGTGTTCTTACAAGTCTAAATTGCTAGTTTAGCCTTCGTGCAACGTTTCGTAAGTTAAAGATGTGAATAGACCAAGTTATGTTTGAAATTGGACAAAAACGTGAAAAGCTCCTCTATGAAGAGAGTTGAGCAATTCCAAAGCGCCAATGTGGACCTTTGCACTCTATTTAGTGCTCTTACAAGTCTAACTTGCTAGTTTAGCCTTCGTGCAACGTTTCGTAAGTTAAAGATGCGAATAGACCAAGTTATGTTTGAAATTGGACAAAAACGTGAAAAGCTCCTCTATGGAGAGAGTTGAGCAATTCCAAAGCGCCAATGTGGACCGTTGTACTCTATTTAGTGCTCTTACAAGTCTAACTTGCTAGTTCAGCCTTCGTGCCACGTTTCGTAAGGTAAAGACGCGAATAGACCAAGTTATGTTTGAAATTGCACAAAAACGTGAAAAGCTCCTCCATGGAGAGAGTTGAGCAATTCCAAAGCATCAATGTGGACCGTTGTACTCTACTTAGTGCTCTTACAAGTCTAACTTGCTAGTTGAGCCTTCGTGCCACGTTTCGTAAGCTAAAGACGCGAATAGACCAAGTTATGTTTGAAATTGCACAAAAACGTGAAAAGCTCCTCTATGGAGAGAGTTGAGCAATTCCAAAGCATCAATGTGGACCGTTGTACTCTATTTAGTGCTCTTACAAGTCTAACTTGCTAGTTGAGCCTTCGTGCCACGTTTCGTAAGCTAAAGACGCGAATAGACGAAGTTATGTTTGAAATTGCACAAAAACGTGAAAAGATCCTCTATGGAGAGAGTTGAGCAATTCCAAAGCGCCAATGTGGACCGTTGTACTCTATTTAGTGCTCTTACAAGTCTAACTTGCTAGTTTAGCCTTCGTGCCACGTTTCGTAAGGTAAAGACGCGAATAGACCAAGTTATGTTTGAAATTGCACAAAAACGTGAAAAGCTCCTCTATGGAGAGAGTTGAGCAATTCCAAAGCATCAATGTGGACCGTTGTACTCTATTTAGTGCTCTTACAAGTCTAACTTGCTAGTTGAGCCTTCGTGTCACGTTTCGTAAGGTAAAGACGCGAATAGACCAAGTTATGTTTGAAATTGCACAAAAACGTGAAAAGCTTCTCTACGGAAGGAGTTGAGCAATTCCAAAGCATCAATGTGGACCGTTGCACTCTATTTAGTGTTCTTACAAGTCTAACTTACTAGTTTAGCCTTCGTGCAACGTTTCGTAAGTTAAAAGATGTGAATAGACCTTGTTATGTTTGAAATTGCACAAAAACGTGAAAAGCTCCTCTATGGAGAGAGTTGAGCAATTCCAAGGCATCAATGTGGACCGTTGTACACCATTTAGTGCTCTTACAAGTCTAACTTGCTAGTTGAGCCTTCGTGCCACGTTTTGTAAGGTAAAGACGCGAATAGACCAAGTTATGTTTGAAATTGCACAAAAAGGTGAAAAGCTCCTCTATGGAGAGCGTTGAGCAATTCCAAAGTATCAATGTGGACCGTTGTACTCTATTTAGTGCTCTTACAAGTCTAACTTGCTCGTTCAGCCTTCGTGCCACGTTTCGTAAGTTAAAGACGCGAATAGACCAAGTTATGTTTGAAATTGGACAAAAACGTGAAAAGCTGCTCTACGGAGAAAGTTGAGCAATTCCAAAGCATCAATGTGGACCGTTGCACTCTATTTAGTGTTCTTACAAGTCTAACTTGCTTGTTTAGCCTTCGTGCAACGTTTCGTAAGTTAAAGATGCGAATAGACCAAGTTATGTTTGAAATTGGACAAAAACGTGAAAAGCTCCTCTATGGAGAGAGTTGAGCAATTCCAAAGCGCCAATTTGGACCGTTGTACTCTATTTAGTGCTCTTACAAGTCTAACTTGCTAGTTCAGCCTTCGTGCCACGTTTCGTAAGTTAAAGATGCGAATAGACCAAGTTATGCTTGAAATTGGACAAAAACGTGAAAAGCTCCTCTATGGAGAGAGTTGAGCAATTCCAAAGCGCCAATGTGGACCGTTGTACTCTATTTAGTGCTCTTACAAGTCTAACTTGCTAGTTCAGCCTTCGTGCCACGTTTCGTAAGGTAAAGACGCGAATAGACCAAGTTATGTTTGAAATTGCACAAAAACATGAAAAGCTCCTCTATGGAGAGAGTTGAGCAATTCCAAAGCATCAATGTGGACCGTTGTACTCTATATAGTGCTCTTACAAGTCTAACTTGCTAGTTGGGCCATCGTGCCACGTTTCTAAGCTAAAGACGCGAATAGACCAAGTTATGTTTGAAATTGCACAAAAACGTGAAAAGTTCCTCTACGGAGAGAGTTGAGCAATTCCAAAGAATCAATGTGGACCGTTGCACTCTATTTAGTGTTCTTACAAGTCTAACTTGCTAGTTTAGCCTTCGTGCCACGTTTCGTAAGGTAAAGACGCGAATAGACCAAGTTATGTTTGAAATTGCACAAAAACGTGAAAAGCTCCTCTACGGAGAAAGTTGAGCAATTCCAAAGCATCAATGTGGACCGTTGCACTCTATTTATTGTTTTTACAAGTCTAACTTGCTAGTTTAGCCTTCGTCCAACGTTTCGTAAGTTAAAGATGCGAATAGACCAAGTTATGTTTGAAATTGGACAAAAACGTGAAAAGCTCCTCTATGGAGAGAGTTGAGCAATTCCAAAGCGCCAATGTGGACCGTTGTACTCTATTTAGTGCTCTTACAAGTCTAATTCGTGCCACGTTTCGTAAGGTAAAGACGCGAATAGACCAAGTTATGTTTGAAATTGCACAAAAACGTGAAAAGCTCCTCTATGGAGAGAGTTGAGCAATTCCAAAGCATCAATGTGGACCGTTGTACTCTACTTAGTGCTCTTACAAGTCTAACTTGCTAGTTGAGCCTTCGTGCCACGTTTCGTAAGCTAAAGACGCGAATAGACCAAGTTATGTTTGAAATTGCACAAAAACGTGAAAAGCTCCTCTATGGAGAGAGTTGAGCAATTCCAAAGCATCAATATGGACCGTTGTACTCTATTTAGTGCTCTTACAAGTCTAACTTGCTAGTTGAGCCTTCGTGCCACGTTTCGTAAGCTAAAGACGAACAATAGACCAAGTTATGTTTGAAATTGCACAAAAACGTGAAAAGATCCTCTATGGAGAGAGTTGAGCAATTCCAAAGCGCCAATGTGGACCGTTGTACTCTATTTAGTGCTCTTACAAGTCTAACTTGCTAGTTCAGCCTTCGTGCCACGTTTCGTAAGTTAAAGACGCGAATAGACCAAGTTATGTTTGAAATTGGACAAAAACGTGAAAAGCTCCTCTACGGAGAGAGTTGAGCAATTCCAAAGCATCAATGTGGACCGTTGCACTCTATTTAGTGTTCTTACAAGTCTAACTTGCTAGTTTAGCCTTCGTGCAACGTTTCGTAAGTTAAAAGATGTGAATAGACCTTGTTATGTTTGAAATTGCACAAAAACGTGAAAAGCTCCTCTATGGAGAGAGTTGAGCAATTCCAAGCATC